>NC_053024.1:483154106-483375773 GCF_003073215.2 Triticum urartu
TTTTGAGCCTTCAATTGTGCATGCATGCAATCATGTCCCTACATCTGTTGGGGAACGTAGCATGCAATTTCAAAAAAATTCCTACGCTCACGCAAGAACTATCTAGGAGATGCATAGCAACGAGAGGGGGAGAGTGTCCACGTACCCTCATAGACTGAAATCGGAAGCGTTTGACAACGTGGTTGATGTAGTCAAACTTCTTCTAGATCCGACCGATCAAGCACCGAACATACGGGGCCTCCGAGTTCTACACACATTAAGCGCGATGATGTCCCTCGCCTTCTGATCCAGCAAGGTGTCGATGATGTAGATGAGTTATGTCAACATGACGGCGTGGTGACTGATACGTCCCCAACGTATCTATAATTTGTTATTGTTCCATGCTATTATATTATCAACCTTGGATGTTTTATATGCATTTATATGCTATTTTATGTGATTTTTGGGACTAACCTATTAACCTAGAGCCCAGTGCCAGTTTCTGTTTTTTTTCCTTGTTTTTGAGTTTTATAGAAAAGGAATACCAAACGGAGTCCAATTGACGTCCAATTTTTCACGTTTTTTATGGACCAAAATAAGACCCCGGAGTAAAAGAGTTGGGCCATAAGAGTTCCGGGCCGTCCACGAGGGTGCCCCCCCCCCACGGGCGCATGGGCCTACCTTGTGGGACGACTCGGGCACCTTCTTGACGTGAGACCGACGCCAAAAATTCCTATAAATACAGAAACCTCCATAAAATAACCTAGATCGGGAGTTCCGCCGCCAGAAGCCTCCGTAGCCACTGAAAACCAATCTAGACCCGTTCCGGCACCCTGCTGGAGGGGGGAATCCCTCTCCGGTCGCCATCTTCATCATCTCGGCGCTCTCCATGACGAGGAGGGAGTAGTTCACCCTCGGGCTGAGGGTATGTACCAGTAGCTATGTGTTTGATCTCTCTCTCTCTCTCGCTCTCGTGTTCTTGAGTCGGCACGATCTTGATGTATCGCAAGCTTTGCTATTATATTTGGATCTTATGATGTTTCTCCCCCTCTACTCTCTTGTGATTAATTGAGTTTTCCCTTTGAAGTTATCTTATCGGATTGGGTCTTTAAGGATTTGAGAACACTTGATGTATGTCTTGCATGTGTTTATCTGTGGTGATAATGGGATATCACGTGATCCACTTGATGTATGTTTTGGTGATCAACTTGCGAGTTCCGTGACCTCGTGAACTTATGCATAGGGGTTGGCACACATTTTCGTCTTGACTCTCCGGTAGAAACTTTGGGGCACTCTTTGAAGTACTTTGTGTTGGTTGAATAGATGAATCTGAGATTGTGTGATACATATCGTATAATAATACCCATGGATACTTGAGGTGACATTGGAGTATCTAGGTGACATTAGGGTTTTGGTTGATTTGTGTGTTAAGGTGTTATTCTAGTATGAACTCTGTGATAGATTGAACGGAAAGAATAGCTTCATGTTATTTTACTACGAACTCTTGAATATATCGATCAGAAAGGATAACTTTGAGGTGGTTTCGTACCCTACCATAATCTCTTCGTTTGTTCTCTGCTATTAGTGACTTCGGAGTGACTCTTTGTTGCATGTTGAGGGATAGTTATGTGATCCAATTATGTTATTATTGTTGAGAGAACTTGCACTAGTGAAATTATGAACCCTAGGCCTTGTTTCCTAGCATTGCAATACCGTTTACGCTCACTTTTACCACTTGTTACCTTGCTGTTTTTATATTTTCAGATTAAAAAAACCTTTATCTACCATCCATATTGCACTTGTATCACCATCTCTTCGCGTGATTAGTGCACGTATACAATTTACCGTTGTATTGGGTGTGTTGGGTACACAAGAGACTCTTTGTTATTTGGTTGCAGGGTTGTTTGAGGGAGACCATCTTCATCCTATGCCTCCCATGGATTGATAAACCTTAGGTCATCCACTTGAGGGAAATTTGCTACTGTCCTACAAACCTCTGCACTTGGAGGCCCAACAACGTCTACAAGAAGAAGGTTGTGTAGTAGACATCAGTGACGGTGATGGTGAAGTGATCCGCGCAGGGCTTCGCCTAAGCATCGCGAGAATGTGACCGGGGGGGGGGGGGTAAACTGTGGAGGGGGCGCCGCACACGGCTAACAATTGATGTTGTTGTATTCTAGGCGCCCCCTCCCCACATATATATAGGTGGGAGGGGGAGGAGAGCCAGCGAGGGGCGCCCTAGGGTTGGGCTCCTCCCCCTAGGGGCCCTGCCTTTATCTGTGCCCCCCTTTCCATGTATGCATGAAGGGGAGGAAAGAGGGGGGTGAGGGAAGGAAGTGGGAATCCTAATCCACACTTTCCTTTCCCTTCCCCCCTTTCCTTCTCCTCCTCCTATAGCCTTATAGGGCACACCAGCCCCTTGTGGGCTGGTGTGTTCCTTCACAAAGCCCATATGGCCCATAGGATTGCCGGGGTACCCGAAACACCTTTTGTTGACCCGATAAGTACCCGATACCCGCCGGAACACTTCCGGTGTCCGAATACCATTGTCCTATATATCAATCTTTACCTATTGACCATTTTGATACTCCTCGTCATGTCCGTGATCTCATCTAGGACTCCAAACAACATTCGGTCACCTAATCACATAACTCATAAAATACTAAATCGTCATCGAATGTTAAGCGTGCGGACCCTATGGGTTCGAGAACTATGTAGACATGACCGAGAAACCTCTACGGTCAATAAACAATAGCGGAACATGGATGCTCATATTGGCTCCTACATATTCTACGAAGATCTTTATTGGTCGAACCGTTATGACAACATACACAATTCCCTTTGTCCATCGGTATGTTACTTGCCCGAGATTTGATCGACGATATCTTCATACCTAGTTCAATCTTGTTACCGGCAAGTCTCTTTACTCGTTCCATAATACATCATCCTGTAACTAACTCATTAGTCACTTTGCTTTCAAGGCTTCTTATGATGTGCATTACCGAGAGGGCCCAGAGATACCTCTCCGATACTCGGAGTGACAAATCGTAATCTTGATCTATGCCATCCCAACAAACACCTTTGGAGATACAAGTAGAGCATCTTTATAATCACCCAGTTACGTTGAGCGTTTGATAGCACACAAGGTGTTGGGTTTTGTAGTAATTTCAAAAAATTTCCTACGCACACGCAAGATCATGTGATGCATAGCAACGAGAGGGGAGAGTGTTGTCTACGTACCCAACGCAGACCGACTGCGGAAGCGATGACACAACGTAGAGGAAGTAGTCGTACGTCTTCACGATCCAACTGATCAAGCACCGAAACTACGGCACCTCCGAGTTCGAGCACACGTTCAGCTCGATGACGATCCCCGGACTCCGATCCAGCAAAGTGTCGGGGAAGAGTTCCGTCAGCACGACGGCGTGGTGACGATCTTGACGCACTACAGCAGCAGGGCTTCGCCTAAACTCCGCTACAGTATTATCGAGGACTATGGTGGCAGGGGGCACCACACACGGCTAAGGAATAGATCACGTGGATCAACTTGTGTGTCTCTGGGGTGCCTCTGCCTCAGTATATAAAGGAGCCAAGGGGGAGGGGGGAGCCGGCCAGGAGGAGGGCGCAGGAGGACTCCTACTCCTTCCGGGAGTAGGACTCCCCCCCAATCCTAGTTGGACTAGGATTCCCCGAGGGGGAAAGAGGGAGAGGGGGGCCTGCCACCTTCTCCTAGTCCTAATAGGACTAGGGGAGGGGGGAGGTGCGCAGCCACCTTGGGCTGCCCCTTTCTCCTTTCCACTAAAGCCCATTAAGGCCCATATGGCTCCCGGGGGGTTCCGGTAACCTCCCGGTACTCCCGTAAAATCCCGATTTCACCCGGAACACTTCCGATATCCAAACATAGGCTTCCAATATATCAATCTTTACGTCTCGACCATTTCGAGACTCCTCGTCATGTCCGTGATCACATCCGGGACTCCGAACAACCTTCGGTACATCAAAATGCATAAACTCATAATATAACTGTCATCGTAACCTTAAGCGTGCGGACCCTACGGGTTCGAGAACAATGTAGACATGATCGAGACACGTCTCCGGTCAATAACCAATAGCGGGACCTGGATGCCCATATTGGCTCCTACATATTCTACGAAGATCTTTATCGGTCAGACCGCATAACAACATACGTTGTTCCCTTTGTCATCGGTATGTTACTTGCCCAAGATTCGATCGTCGGTATCCAATACCTAGTTCAATCTCGTTACCGGCAAGTCTCTTTACTCGTTCCGTAATACATCATCCCGCAACTAACTCATTTAGTTGCAATTCTTGCAAGGCTTAAGTGATGTGCATTACCGAGAGGGCCCAGAGATACCTCTCCGACAATCGGAGTGACAAAACCTAATCTCGAAATATGCCAACCCGACATCTACCTTTGGAGACACCTGTAATGCTCCTTTATAATCACCCAGTTACGTTGTGACGTTTGGTAGCACCCAAAGTGTTCCTCCGGAAACAAGAGTTGCATAATCTCATACTTATAGGAACATGTATAAGTCATGAAGAAAGCAATAGCAACATACTAAACGATCGGGTGCTAAGCTAATGAAATGTGTTATGTCAATTAGATCATTCAACTAATGATGTGACCTCGTTAATCAAATAACAACTCATTGTTCATGGTTAGGAAACATAACCATCTTTGATTAACGAGCTAGTCAAGTAGAGGCATACTAGTGACACTTTGTTTGTCTATGTATTCACACATGTATTATGTTTCCGGTTAATACAATTCTAGCATGAATAATAAACATTTATCATGATTATAAGGAAATAAATAATAACTTTATTATTGCCTCTAGGGCATATTTCCTTCAGTCTCCCACTTGCACTAGAGTCAATAATCTAGATTACACTGTAATGATTCTAACACCCATGGAGCTTTGGTGTTGATCATGTTTTGCTCGTGGAAGAGGCTTAGTCAATGGGTCTGCAACATTCAGATCCGTATGTATCTTGCAAATCTCTATGTCTCCCACCTGGACTAGATCCCGGATGGAATTGAAGCGTCTCTTGATGTGTTTGGTCCTTTTGTGAAATCTGGATTCCTTTGCCAAGGCAATTGCACCAGTATTGTCACAAAAGATTTTCATTGGGCCCGATGCACTAGGTATGACACCTAGATCGGAGATGAATTCCTTCATCCAGACTCCTTCGTTTGCTGCTTCCAAAGCAGCTATGTACTCCGCTTCACATGTAGATCCCGCTACGACGCTTTGTTTAGAACTGCCCCAACTGACAGCTCCACCGTTTAATGTAAACACGTATCCGGTTTGCGATTTAGAATCGTCCGGATCAGTGTCAAAGCTTGCATCAACGTAACCTTTTATGACGAGCTCTTTGTCACCTCCATATACGAGAAGCATATCCTTAGTCCTTTTCAGGTATTTCAAGATGTTCTTGACCGCTGTCCAGTGATCCACTCCTGGATTACTTTGGTACCTCCCTGCTAGACTTATAGCAAGGCACACATCAGGTCTGGTACACAGCATTGCATACATTATAGATCCTATCGCTGATGCATAGGGAACATCTTTCATATTCTCTCTATCTTCTGCAGTGGTCGGGCATTGAGTCTTACTCAATTTCACACCTTGTAACACAGGCAAGAATCCTTTATTTGCTTGATCCATTTTGAACTTCTTCAAAATTTTGTCAAGGTATGTTGTTTGTGAAAGTCCAATTAAGCGTTTTGATCTATCTCTATAGATCTTAATGCCTAATATGTAAGCAGCTTCACCGAGGTCTTTCATTGAAAAACTCTTATTCAAGTATCCCTTTATGCTATCCAGAAATTCTATATCACTTCCAATTAGTAATATGTCATCCACATATAATATCAGAAATGCTACAGAGCTCCCACTCACTTTCTTGTAAATACAGGCTTCTCCGAAAGTCTGTATAAAACCAAATGCTTTGATCACACTATCAAAGCGTTTATTCCAACTCCGAGAGGCTTGCACCAGTCCATAACTGGATCGCTGGAGCTTGCACACTTTGTTAGCTCCCTTTGGATCGACAAAACCTTCTGGTTGCATCATATACAACTCTTCTTCCAGAAATCCATTCAGGAATGCAGTTTTGACATCCATCTGCCAAATTTCATAATCATAAAATGCGGCAATTGCTAACATGATTCGGACAGACTTAAGCATCGCTACGGGTGAGAAGGTCTCATCGTAGTCAACCCCTTGAACTTGTCGAAAACCTTTTGCGACAAGTCGAGCTTTGTAGACAGTAACATTACCGTCAGTGTCAGTCTTCTTCTTGAAGATCCATTTATTCTCAATTGCTTGCCGATCATCGGGCAAGTCAACCAAAGTCCATACTTTGTTCTCATACATGGATCCCATCTCAGATTTCATGGCTTCAAGCCATTTTGCGGAATCTGGGCTCACCATCGCTTCTTCATAGTTCGTAGGTTCATCATGATCTAGTAGCATGACTTCCAGAACAGGATTACCGTACCACTCTGGTGCGGATCTCACTCTAGTTGATCTACGAGGTTCAGTAGTATCTTGATCTGAAGTTTCATGATCATTATCATTAGCTTCCTCCCTAACTGGTGTAGGTGTCACTAAAACAGTTTTCTGTGATGTACTACTTTCCAATAAGGGAGCAGGTACAGTTACCTCGTCAAGTTCTACTTTCCTCCCACTCACTTCTTTCGAGAGAAACTCCTTCTCCAGAAATTTTCTGAATTTAGCAACAAAAGTCTTGCCTTCGGATCTGTGATAGAAGGTGTATCCAATAGTTTCCTTTGGATATCCTATGAAGACACATTTCTCCGATTTGGGTTCGAGCTTGTCAGGTTGAGGCTTTTTCACATAAGCATCGCAGTCCCAAACTTTCAGAAACGACAACTTTGGTTTCTTGCCAAACCACAGTTCATAAGGCATCGTCTCAACGGATTTTGATGGTGCCCTATTTAACGTGAATGCGGCCGTCTCTAGAGCGTATCCCCAAAACGGTAGCGGTAAATCAGTAAGAGACATCATAGATCGCACCATATCTAGTAAAGTACGATTACGACGTTCGGACACACCATTACGCTGTGGTGTTTCGGGTGGCTTGAGTTGCGAAACTATTCCACAATTTTTCAAATGTACACCAAACTCGTAACTCAAATATTCTCCTCCACGATCAGATCGTAGAGACTTTATTTTCTTGTTATGATGATTTTCAACTTCACTCTGAAATTCCTTGAAATTTTCAAATGTTTTAGACTTATGTTTCATTAAGTAGATACACCCATATCTGCTTAAATCATCTGTGAAGGTGAGAAAATAACGATATCCGCCATGAGCCTCAATATTCATCGGACCACATACATCTGTATGTATGATTTCCAACAAATCTGTTGCTCTCTCCATAGTACCGGAGAACGGTGTTTTGGTCATCTTGCCCATGAGGCACGGTTCGCAAGTACCAAGTGATTCATAATCAAGTGGTTCCAAAAGTCCATTAGAATGGAGTTTCTTCATGCGCTTTACACCGATATGACCTAAACGGCAGTGCCACAAATAAGTTGCACTCTCATTATCAACTCTGCATCTTTTGGCTTCAACATTATGAATATGTGTGTTACTACCATCGAGATCCAACAAGAATAGGCCACTCTTCAAGGGTGCATGACCATAAAAGATATTACTCATATAAATAGAACAACCATTATTCTCTGATTTAAATGAATAACCGTCTCGCATCAAACAAGATCCAGATATAATGTTCATGCTTAACGCTGGCACCAAATAACAATTATTTAGGTCTAATACTAATCCCGAAGGTAGACGTAGAGGTAGCGTGCCGACTGCGATCACATCGACTTTGGAACCGTTTCCCACGCGCATCGTCACCTCGTCCTTAACCAATCTTCGCTTAATCCGTAGTCCCTGTTTCGAGTTGCAAATATTAGCAACAGAACCAGTATCAAATACCCAGGTGCTACTGCGAGCATTAGTAAGGTACACATCAATAACATGTATATCACATATACCTTTGTTCACCTTGCCATCCTTCTTATCCGCCAAATACTTGGGGCAGTTCCGCTTCCAGTGACCAGTCTGCTTGCAATAGAAGCACTCAGTTTCAGGCTTAGGTCCAGGTTTGGGTTTCTTCTCTTGAGTAGCAACTTGCTTGCCGTTCTTTTTGAAGTTCCCCTTCTTCTTCCCTTTGCCCTTTTTCTTGAAACTAGTGGTCCTGTTGACCATCAACACTTGATGCTCCTTCTTGATTTCTACCTCCGCAGCTTTCAGCATTGCGAAGAGCTCGTGAATAGTCTTGTTCATCCCTTGCATATTATAGTTCATCACGAAGCTCTTGTAGCTTGGTGGCAGTGATTGAAGAATTCTGTCAATGACGCAATCATCTAGAAGATTAACTCCCAATTGAATCAAGTGATTATTATACCCAGTCATTTTGAGTATATGCTCACTGACAGAACTATTCTCCTCCATCTTGCAGCTATAGAACTTATTGGAGACTTCATATCTCTCAATCCGGGCATTTGCTTGAAATATTAACTTCAACTCCTGAAACATCTCATATGCTCCATGACGTTCAAAACGTCGTTGAAGTCCCGATTCTAAGCTGTAAAGCATGTCACACTGAACTATCGAGTAGTCATCAGGTTTGCTCTGCCAGACGTTCATAACATCCGGCGTTGCTCCTGCTGCAGGCCTGGCACCCAGCGGTGCTTCCAGGACGTAATTCTTCTGTGCAGCAATGAGGATAATCCTCAAGTTACGGACCCAGTCCGTGTAATTGCTACGATCATCTTTCAACTTTGCTTTCTCAAGGAACGCATTAAAATTCAACGGAACAACAGCACGAGCCATCTATCTACAATCAAACATAAACAAGCAAGATATTAATCAGGTACTAAGTTTCATGATAAATTTAAGTTCAGTTAATCAAGTTAAAGAACTCCCACTTAGATAGACATCCCTCTAATCCTCTAAGTGATTACGTGATCCAAATCAACTAAACCATAACCGATCATCACGTGAGATGGAGTAGTTTTCAATGGTGAACATCGTTATGTTGATCATATCTACTATATGATTCACGCTCAACCTTTCGGTCTCCGTGTTCCGAGGCCATATCTGTATATGCTTGGCTCGTCAAGTATAACCTGAGTATTCCGCGTGTGCAACTGTTTTGCACCCGTTGTATTTGAACGTAGAACCTATCACACCCGATCATCACGTGGTGTCTCAGCACGAAGAACTTTCGCAACGGTGCATACTCAGGGAGAACACTTCTTGATAATTTTAGTGAGAGATCATCTTATAATGCTACCGTCAATCAAAGCAAGATAAGATGCATAAAAGGATAAACATCACATGCAATCAATATAAGTGATATGATATGGCCATCATCATCTTGTGCTTGTGATCTCCATCTCTGAAGCACCGTCGTGATCACCATCGTCACCGGTGCGACACCTTGATCTCCATCGTAGCATCGTTGTCGTCTCGCCAATCTCATGCTTCCACGACTATCACTACCGCTTAGTAATAAAGTAAAGCATTACATCGCGATTTTATTGCATACAATAAAGCGACAACCATATGGCTCCTGCCAGTTGCCGATAACTCGGTTACAAAACATGATCATCTCATACAATAAAATTCAGCATCATGCCTTGACCATGTCACATCACAACATGCCCTGCAAAAACAAGTTAGACGTCCTCTACTTTGTTGTTGCAAGTTTTACGTGGCTGCTACGGGCTTAAGCAAGAACCAATCTCACCTACGCATTAAAACCACAACGATAGTTTGTCAAATAGACTCCGTTTTAACCTTCGCAAGGACCGGGCGTAGCCATACTCGGTTCAACTAAAGTTGGAGAGACAGTCGCCCGCAAGCCACCTGTGTGCAAAGCACGTCGGGGGAACCGGTCTCGCGTAAGCGTACGCGTAAGGTTGGTCCGGGTCGTCTCGTCCAACAATGCCGCCAAACCAAAGTATGACATGCTGGTAGGCAGTATGACTTATATCGCCCACAACTCACTTGTGTTCTACTCGTGCATATAACATCAACATAAATAACCTAGGCTCGGATGCCACTGTTGGGTTTCGTAGTAATTTCAAAAAAATTCCTACACACACACAAGATCATGTGATGCATAGCAACGAGAGGGGAGAGTGTTGTCTACGTACCCAACGCAGACCGACTGCGGAAGCGATGACACAACGTAGAGGAAGTAGTCGTACGTCTTCACGATCCAACCGATCAAGCACCGAAACTACGGCACCTCCGAGTTCGAGCACACGTTCAGCTCGATGACGATCCCCGGACTCCGATCCAGCAAAGTGTCGGGGAAGAGTTCCGTCAGCACGACGGCGTGGTGACGATCTTGACGCACTACAGCAGCAGGGCTTCGCCTAAACTCCGCTACAATATTATCGAGGACTGTGGCGGCAGGGGGCACCGCACACGGCTAAGGAATAGATCACGTGGATCAACTTGTGTGTCTCTGGGGTGCCTCTGCCTCAGTATATAAAGGAGCCAAGGGGGAGGGGGGCGCCGGCCAGGAGGAGGGTGCAGGAGGAGTCCTACTCCTTCCGGGAGTAGGACTCCCCCCCCCAATCCTAGTTGGACTAGGATTCCCCGAGGGGGAAAGAGGGAGAGGGGGGCCGGCCACCTTCTCCTAGTCCTAATAGGACTAGGGGAGGGGGGAGGTGCGCAGCCACCTTGGGCTGCCCCTTTCTCCTTTCCACTAAAGCCCATTAAGGCCCATATGGCTCCCGGGGGGTTCCGGTAACCTCCCGGTACTCCGGTAAAATCCCGATTTCACCCGGAACACTTCCGATATCCAAACATAGGCTTCCAATATATCAATATTTACGTCTCGACCATTTCGAGACTCCTCGTCATGTCCGTGATCACATCCGGGACACCGAACAACCTTCGGTACATCAAAATGCATAAACTCATAATATAACTGTCATCGTAACCTTAAGCGTGCGGACCCTACGGGTTCGAGAACAATGTAGACATGACCGAGACACGTCTCCGGTCAATAACCAATAGCGGGACCTGGATGCCCATATTGGTTCCTACATATTCTACGAAGATCTTTATCGGTCAGACCGCATAACAACATACGTTGTTCCCTTTGTCATCGGTATGTTACTTGCCCGAGATTCGATCGTCGGTATCCAATACCTAGTTCAATCTCGTTACCGGCAAGTCTCTTTACTCGTTCCGTAATACATCATCCCGCAACTAACTCATTTAGTTGCAATGCTTGCAAGGCTTAAGTGATGTGCATTACCGAGAGGGCCCAGAGATACCTCTCCGACAATCAGAGTGACAAAACCTAATCTCGAAATACGCCAACCCAACATCTACCTTTGGAGACACCTGTAATGCTCCTTTATAATCACCCAGTTACGTTGTGACGTTTGGTAGCACCCAAAGTGTTCCTTCGGCAAACGGGAGTTGCATAATCTCATAGTTATAGGAACATGTATAAGTCATGAAGAAAGCAATAGCAACATACTAAACGATCGGGTGCTAAGCTAATGAAATGGGTCATGTCAATCAGATCATTCAACTAATGATGTGACCTCGTTAATCAAATAACAACTCATTGTTCATGGTTAGGAAACATAACCATCTTTGATTAACGAGCTAGTGAAGTAGAGGCATACTAGTGACACTTTGTTTGTCTATGTATTCACACATGTATTATGTTTCCGGTTAATACAATTCTAGCATGAATAATAAACATTTATCATGATTATAAGGAAATAAATAATAACTTTATTATTGCCTCTAGGGCATATTTCCTTCACAAGGTATTCCTCCGGTATCCGAGAGTTGCATAATCTCATAGTCAAAGGAATATGTATTTGACATGAAGAAACCAATAGCAATAAAACTGAACAATCAATATGCTAACCTAACGGATGGTTCTTTTCCATCACATGATTCTCCTAATGATGTGATCCCGTTATCAAATGACAACTCATGTCCATGGTTAGGAAATCTTAACCATCTTTGATCAACGAGCAGTCAAGTAGAGGCTCACTAGGGACTCAGTGTTTTTTCTATGTATTCACACATGTATCAAGGTTTCCAATCAATACAATTCTAGCATGGATAATGAACATTTATCATGAATAACACTACTACAGGTTGCTGCTAACGCGACACTATGATCAGAGACCCTTCGACGAAACTGTGTGCGATGTAATAATCGCAAACGGTGGTGTAAAATAACTGTCAAAAAAGGTGCAAAACATTTGACGGTTGCATCAAACACAGTTCAAATTTTAGTTGCATGTGCGATGCAGGGCATACGGTTTAGTTCAATTAACTGTTCGTGATGTGGCAGAACAAAAGAAACGGGCAGCCAGATGAAGGCGTGTGCGATATACAGCTTACGGTTCACTCGATGAACTGTTTGTGATTAGGCAACACAACATAAACGGTCAGCCAGATCAAGGTGTGTGTGATATACGGCATATGGTTCACTCGGATGAACTGTTTTCGATTAGGCAACGCAACGGATAGGGTTCAACCAGATCAAGGTGTGTGCAATGGAGGGCATCCAGTTCATTCCGATAAACTGTTTGTGTTGAGCCAAGAGAACATAAACGTTTCACATAAACAAGATGTGTGTAATACGCGACAACCATCCAATTACATAGGTGGCTAATACACACATGACATTTCCACACACCAAAGCAAACTATTACATGCATAATTAACTAGGATAAATGATCATCTGATCATCATCTACTTCTTGTGCTAGCTCGATGTTCCTTCTATGCAAAGTTTCCATTAATTGATGGCATTTTATGAACACGCCACCGTTTCCCGCCATTTCCTCACCAGTTCCCCACCACCCAGCGATATTGCGCATAAACCTAGGCGACGCACGACGCACGAAGGCAACAAGTGCAGCCTGTAGCACATCCACTTTTTCCAAGCATGCCAACGCACCAAAGCACCGCCAATGCCATCAACCTCGTCGACGGGGAAAACGAGCAGGCGCCACAGCCCGGTGAGGCTAAGGCGCTCCCCGGCAACGCGATGGACGACGTCATGATGCGCGTCATCGCTAGGGTTGAGTAGACCCTTGGCGCATGGCGCTTCAGCACCGCGGATCAAGATAGGCATGTCAGCTCCGATAGGCTGCAGCTCGCCGCATAACATGATCGATGGCGCGCCGCAGAGCAAGCTAGGCGCGTCCGCGCTGATAGGCTGCAGCTTGCCACATGGCGAGACCATTGGAGCACCGCGGAGCGAGAGGCGCAGCGCGCTGCATAGCAAGAGAGGAACCATTGGCGCTTGCCTGCTATTGACACGGTGTCGCAGCTGGGTACATGTCCCGTTAGTACTCTCATTCCTCGCCAGGAGTGGGCAGAGGCCCTCTGCGCCGTACACCCACCAGAGGCCGGCCACGTCATACTTGCACCGGACGCCCGCCGCGTTGTACTTACACAGGACGCCCGCCGCGCTGTTTGCATGGGTCGCATCATTCGCCTTGTCCGTGGCCCGCTCGATGCCAACACGCTGGTCGGTACGCTCGACCACCTCCTTGGCCCAGGTGTCCACCTGGGCGCAGTAGAGGAACATGGCCGTCGCATCCACGAGCTGGTGGTCTCCGATGAAATAGCCAACTTAGGGCTCGAGATCGCGCTCCAGATGTACCACGAGCGTGTCGACCACTTGGGCGAACACCTGCACGAGTTCAGGCAGAGCCAAGAGCTACCGTAGGCAAGGGCTGCTGGTCATGGTCTCTTGGACGCGTTTTATTTTGTTGAGTCGTTTAGACGTGGATAGCTATGTATTCACAACAATCATAGTATTGCTTTGTTTATTGCTCTGTTTCAATGTCTTTACTCTGTTTTCCATGCTTATATGTTTTTTTTCAATTTGTGTATATACGCTTTCCATTCTGTATCTGTGGATGATAACATCTAGATTCAAATTAGTATACAAAAACAGATAGAAAATGGAATTCATAATATATATATATTAATTAATTGTTCATTAGTCCATCATTGAATATATATAATATCATCACATATACGTGATGATACTTAACTACTAGGTACAATGCATAAAATTGAAAACGAACAATACTAAAACTAATAATCCCTCCTAGGGCCAGTATTCTAGCAGCCCCTCGCCAGCAGCTCCCTGGTGCGCGGCGTCTTACTAGTGTGGAGGCTGTACTCCGCCTCCTCCGCCTCGCAGCGCTTGACGTACCGATATGCCTCTTGCTGGCGGACGCGCGCGAACAATCTTGCCATTTCGCTGGGCACCCACCAGAGCTACTCGTCGGTGGCATGCTAGAACTTATCGACCCACCTCCATGCAGCGACGAGGCGCCCAACGCGTATGACCTTCCTCACGAAGTACCTGTCTTCGTACACCTCTTCCGCACGACAATGCGCCCGCCCCCAAAGCTCCGCCGCCTCCTTTTTCTAGGCGGCATCACGGGCTTCACAGGCTGCCTGGTACCTGGCT
The DNA here is from genome assembly GCF_003073215.2 of Triticum urartu. Lineage (NCBI taxonomy): Eukaryota > Viridiplantae > Streptophyta > Magnoliopsida > Poales > Poaceae > Triticum > Triticum urartu. The sequence continues at coordinate 483,168,638 of NC_053024.1, forward strand.
TCGTCCTCTGCCATCTCCTTCTTGAATGCCACTTGCCTGGATTTCTCTGCCGGCGGCAGCAACTTACACAGACAAAGATTGTACTGGCCCAAAAACCAATCCAAAGTTGGGGGTCCAGCGCAACCTCGTTCGGCACCGCGTATGGGTCCTCGTCGCTGCTATTCGAGTGAGCGTCCTCGGGGGGCAGCGACTCCTTGTCGGCGCGTGGGCAGACCGCGGGCGCCATGGCAGAGATTTGAGAGTGAGTGAGAGAGAGAAATGGCGAGCGAGGGGATGATGTAGATGAGAATGCAGGCGGGACGACGTGAGCAAGGTAGTATTTATTGGCGGCTGGAATCTAGATCGACGGGAACAGTACACACGCCGGTCACCGAAATTTACGAGTACTGTAGTTTGAATTACACACGATTCCCGCAGTAAAATCCGTGTGTGAACATAATAGCCGACAGTTTTCAATACAGAACCGTGTCTGATTAATGATCCCCGCCGCTCACCTACCAAACCTCGAGTCGCGAGATAGAGTGCCAATAATGTGGGGGCCGGTTGTCTTGCCAGATCTTTACATTTTCTTTTTTGAACACCAGATATTTACATCGTCTGATGATTTTTTAACTCACACACAAGTACACAAAAATATAATTTTTCAAACCTTTATGGTTACCCGTTGCATGTAGATGCAGTTCAAATTTGAATTACGTTCATTTAATGGCTAGAATATCACTTAAATGTCTTTAAAAGGTCAAATGACCCCTGAAATTTTCCAATTTTTCACATGACAGTTGTATTAGTGCATGTTAAACGTAGAAATTTTTTTGAAGCCCGTAAGAGGAAGCTATCTCCCGTTCGTCATCAAACATGCATTGTTCCCTCTTGGAACCATGAACCTTCTAGTGAGTTGCTCCAGTTTGTGAGTGGGTGTGTCCAAACTTTTTTAAATAGGCCAATTTTTTTACCACATCATCTTGGTGGCATGACATTACATCAAGCAATGTTTCATGTTTTTCTGATCATTTTTAATTTTTTGGAATTAAAATGCCATGGCACTCCATGCATACATATGCATGTGTCCATGTCGTGAGACCAAAATGTTTGAAAATTCCTTCTAATTTACTGCACATGGTATTAACTCGCACACAAGTACACAAATATGATTTTTGAAACCATTATTGTTAGCCGTTGCATGTAGATGTAGTTCAAATTTGAATTACGATCATTAAATGGCTAAAAAATCACTTAAATGTCTTTAAAAGGTCAAACGACCCCTGAAATTTTCCAATTTTTCACATGACAGTTGTATTAGTGCATGTTAAATGTAGAAAAAAAAATTCAAGGCCGTAAGAGGAAGCTTCTCATGTCCGTCATCAAACATGCATTGTTCCCTCTTGGAACCACGAGCCTTCTAGTGAGTTGCTCCGATTTGTGAGGGGGGTGTCCAAACTTTCGTCAAACAGGCAAATTTTGTACCACATCATCTTGGTGGCGTGACATTACATCAAGCAAGGTTTCATGTTTTTCTTATCATTTTTTTTATTTTTTTGGCATTAAATGCCATGGCACTCCATGCATACATATGCATGTGTCCATGTCGTGAGACCAATATGTTTGAAAATTCCTCCTAATTTACTGCATATGGAATTAACTCGCACACAAGTACACAAATATAATTTTTCAAACCGTTATGGTTAGCCGTTGCATCAAGATGTAGTTCAAATTTGAATTACGACCATTAAATGGAGAGAAAATCACTTAAATGTCTTTAAAAGGTCAAATGACCCCAAGAATTTTCCAAATTTTCACATTATAGTTGTAGTAGTGCACGTTAAACGTAGAAAAAATTTGAAGGCCGTAAGAGGAAGCTATCTCATGTTCGTCATCAAACATGCATTGTTCCCTATCGGAACCACGAGCCTTCTAGTGAGTTGCTCCGGTTTGTGAGGGGTGTGTGTCCAAACTTTCTTCAAGCATGCCAATTTTTTTACCACATCATCTTGGTGGCATGACATTACATCAACGCAGGTTTCATGTTTTTCTGATCATTTTTTAGAATTAAAGTGTCATGGCACTCCATGCATACATAGGCATGTGTCCATGTCGTGAGACCAATATGTTTGAAAATTCCTTCTAATTTACTGCACATGAAATTAACTCGCACACAAGTACACAAATATGATTTTTCCAACCGTTATGGTTAGCGGTTGCATGTAGATGTAGTTCAAATTTGAATTACGGTCATTAAATGGCTAGAAAATCACTTAAATGTCTTTAAAAGGTCAAATGACCCCTGAAATTTTCCAAATTTTCACATGACAGTTGTAGTAGTGCACGTTACACGTAAAAAAAATTAAAGGCTGTAAGAGGAAGCTATCTCCCGTTCGTCATCAAACATGCATTGTTCCCTCTCGGAACCATGAGCCTTCTAGTGAGTTGCTTCGCTATAAGAGGGGTGTGTGTCCAAACTTTCGTCACACATGCCAAATTTTTTACCACATCATCTTGGTGGCATGACATTACATCAACCAAGGTTTCATGTTTTTTTGATATTTTTTTATTTTTTGGAATTTAAATGACATGGCACTCCGTGCTTAATTGTGTCATAGCCGTTAGACCAATATGTTTGAAAATTCCTTCCAATTTACTGCACATGGAATTAAATCGCACACAAGTACACAAAAATGACTTTTCAAACCGTTATGGTTAGCTGTTGCATGTACATGTAGTTCAAATTTCAATTACGGTCATTAAATGGCTAGAAAATCACTTCAATGACTTAAAAGGTCAAATGACCCCTGAAATTTTCCAAAATTTTACATGATAGTTGTATCAGTACTAAAAAAAATCTCGTACATTTAAAACACCATCCATTGCCACTTTACTCCAAATTCATCTTTCACAGTTAATAAAAAATATCTACAACATCACACACAATTGTTTTCTAGGAACCGTTTGCGATGAAAATATCTGGGTCTATTTAAGTCTTCCTCCTTAAGCTTCGCCGGCTCGTCAGCTCCAATGCCGGCAACCCCCGAATCCACAAATCTCGATCCCCATTCCCGCACCCCCTTCTTACAAAGATGACAACATGGAAACGCTTTGTGAAGGCTCGTACGATGGCCGCGTCCCCCTCCCCCCTCGAGCGCTGCCGCCTGTGTCGAGAGCGCGGCCACGTATGCCGAGAGTGCCGCCGCATGTGCATTGAGCGCGGCCGCTTCCACCGAGAGGGCATCTGTGGCAGCCGACAGGGCAGCTGCAAATGCCGAGAGCGCTCGAGTTGCCGTCAGTGGCACCGATGTGGCCCTGGCCCTGGTCGAGGCCATCCACACCAAGATCGAGGATGCACATGTCGAGATATTCCAGGCCACCTCGGACTCCAGCATGCAACCCACGTTCGAAAAGGTGGTGGCCATGGAGCACCTGCTTCCTCATGAGGTTGCCGAGCGGGATCTGGAGATGTAGGAGGAGGCGGAGATCAAGGAGCGTCGGGAGGAGGAGTTGCGTGTGGCCGAGGTCGAGGTAGAGAAGAGTCTGTCCGTCAAGGAATCGGCGGTGGAGTACCAACGTGATCTCTGGCGTAGCCACTACTACGAGTACTACAACCTTGAGGGCGGCGCCGAGGACGAGGATGAGTATGAGCACGCGGTTGACTTCAGTAGGGGGGATGTGGAGTCCACCAATGGCGGCATGTCGCCAGGATAAGTCATCAACGTTTCATCTCACACCGGCGATGCATAGGCTGACGTGGCGGCGGATTGTTAAAACTATGCGTACCTAGGCTTTTTTTTAATCCTGGTCTTTTGTTAGAGCAATGTTTAGGTCAACTGGCTCTGTTTAATTACTAAAATTGCTCGATTCAGTAAGTGTGTTTTGTCTGCTCTACGCTCTTTTGTGTGCCCAAATTAGCAAGCGATGTTAAATTATGCAGTGACGTACCCGGGGAAATTTCCATGAAAATTTGAATTACCAAACTCATCCCATGCGCATAAACCAGAAGAATCATTTGCGATGCACCCAATCATTCAAAGTGAATGGTCCGGCGGCACCGTGTGCAAAGTTCCCCTCCACATTTCCAAAATTTTGGCCTACCGCCAAAATATCTACCTCAGCCCCCTCCCCCACCCCCTTTTCTCCCTGACCACAAGTCACATTTCCCATGTTTCCTCCTTCCTTCGTTCCTTCCTAAGCTGTGGCAACTTCCTCGCTCTCGCTGTCTCGCATCCTACCGTCGGGGTCGCCATGGTCGTCTTCAAAGACCTCTTTAGCGGTTCCTCCTCCGGCGTCGACTCCTTCACCACCCAAGTATGCCTCTCTTCTCTCTCTTGGGCTATGACTTGGAATGAAGGATTTTTACCCGGTGGTCGATTTGAGTCACTTCTTCCTCTTGTAGATCCCTAGGACCATCAGTGGCAATGAATGGAGCGGGGTGGCTGAAGATCTATCTGCTCGTTGTCACCATGAATCTCCATGCATGAAGCTAGTTGCGTTTGAATCTGTGGATAGTGGGAGGAAGTTCTGGCATGTGCAGAGAAGGTTAGACCCTTTTTCGTTGTTACAAATCATTTGTTAGATGTGATTCAGACACTGTCACGGTCCCAACCCATTCATACCACACCTTCAACCAAATGCATCCTAAGACAGTGTCACAATGTACCTAGTATCTAAAATTGTTGCCATCTCATCAGCGGCGCCATTAGAAAATTATTTGGCACCGCTTCAGCAGTTTGTGCAACCAACTTTGGTCCACACATCCAAGCAGCCAAGCAGTAAAATACCAAATCTTTATGGCACGAAGGAACTGGGCATCGGAGCAACTAGGTGCTCCGGAGTTCGGGTCCCTGATTTTTTTCCGCTGCATCGGCTCGAAAGTGCAGGGCACCGGTGCGAGATGTAGCAACAGTTGTCTTTACACCAGTTTTGGCATACATAGTGGACGGCCTTAGTGCTATTAGTTCTATGTTACTAAATTTGTGCATGTACACACCTGTTAGTATCAATTTGCTGTCATCCAAACACTGTCGCTATGTTGTTGCAGTTACATTTACCTTCCTCATAGAATGTTCAATTTGTTATTTATTTTACATGAGTAAGAACTTGTAGCGTTGTTGTAGTTAATTATAGCTTCTGATGTTCCAGAATTTGGTTCTTGTCTCAGTAGCAATTAATTCATTTGAACATTAATATTTTTGAGAAGATATGTCATAATTGACATGTTTCTTGAGTTTTTCTAAATAAGCATTAATGACTTTCTATGTTGCTATAAACTCACTTCCCTTACAATTGTTACTGATCTAGTTTTAAATATTATAGGATGAACGGAAGTGTTCTTAATTTCTTGGAGTGGGTTGATCAAGAGTGGCCACAGTCTTTGAAGATGTGCCTAGTGAAGCTCTAGAGCATGTATGAGGAAGAGAATAGAGAAAGTGTTGTCAACGCTGAAGAATATTGAAGATGCAGGATAAAAAGAGGAAGGTGGAGAATGAGCTCAGATTTTTTAAATCAGTCTTTGCTAAGATGGTGTTGGCAAAGGAGGAGGCAATTTCCCAGTTGGCCAGTTCAAAACAGGTTCTAACTGAACTGTAAGCAGAGGTGGATAAGACGAGCCTGGATGATCTCGATTAGGGAAATGAATATATCGTTCTAATATTGTTCTTAGGAAGTTGAACTAGCTATATGTTGTATTGTGTTGTTTTCATGTAGCTATCATACTGTGATGTTAAAATATATTTATGTGCCTGATAGAAAATTGGCAAACAGTTGTTCGATACGAAATTTGAATTTGCGTAATACTGGAATTATTAATTTTAAACTAATAAACCTGCTAAATGTGTGATGGAACTTTACAAATGATTCTAGCAGTAAAAGCGCTTGTGATGGATAGCCCAATGCCACACAGTTGTTTTCATCAAATCGTGTGTGATGTAGTTGATAAAAGCAAACAGTTAACCAAGGCAGAGCGTGTGTGATAGTTACACCTTTCACACAAGAGCCTACACATAAAACTGTGTGGGATGTACATCTCAACGGAAACATTTTCCCTGGATTGACTATGTGGGATGTACATAAGAACGGAAACATATTCCTTGGATTGACCGTGTGTGATATACATACAAATGGAAACGTTTCCCTAGATTGACTGCGTGGGATGTACATAAGAACGGAAACGTATTCCTTGGATTGACTTTGTGTGATATACATACGAACGAAAATGTTTTTCTGGGATTCACCGTGTGGGATGTACATACGAACGAAAATGATTGGGTTTTGATGCCTCGCCCGATCGCACACGAGCTCATTTTTCCCCAGCCTGTGTCCCAGGAGGGCCTATCCCCGACGATTTTTGGGTCGTGTTGGAAGGACCCCCCTATCGCCCACACTCACTTGGTGATGATTTCCAATGCCGTCGCGGAAAGGGGTTAAAAACCATTTGTATAGCACCGACGTGTACCAGTGTAAGGAAATATAAAATAACAACTTTATTATATCCTCTAGGGCATATTTCCTTCAACATCCTCCTCAAATCGTCCGATCAAATGCATGTGATTGATGGGGATGAGGAGAGAGAGAGTGAAAAGAAAGACAGAGAAATGGTCTCGGGGTTGCATCCTATGTGGAGGGCAGCTTGGACATGCGTGGACATCCATCCCATATCCTCCCCATATTTGGTATGGGTATGGGGATTTGCGGACAGGCCGGTCAAATGGGAACAAAGTGAAAGTGCAACTATCCCTAGGTGGTTTTGGTAATTCCTAACAACATATAGCTCATTGAGCTAATGCTATTCCAAGATTAATATTTCAGGAAAAGCTCAATAAATGGCATGGCATGGATGAGGAATGTGGACCCCTCAAAATATTAAGGACAAAAAGATTGCCTCAAGCTCAAAGCTCAAGACTCTACATTTTATATTTTAGTGATCCAAGATCACATTGAGTCTATAGGAAAAGCCAATACTATCAAGGAGGGATGAGGTGTTGTTTAATGAGGTTCTTGCTTCATAGTGCTTAGTGATATGCTCCAAAACCCTCAACTACCTTCCCACATCCACATATGACCTAAACCAAAAGTCAAACTCGGCCCTACCGATTCTTTCTATCCGGCGCCACCGAGTTTCAAATGTCATAGCCACTGCCACAAACCCTAGGCAAATCGGTCTCACCGATAGGGATTTCGGTCACACCGAGATGGGGTTGTAATCTCTCTATTTCCCTCCGTAACGTTTCGGTCCTACCGAGATGAGCGATCGGTCCCACCGAGATTGCAATGTAAACTCTCTGTTTCTCTTTTGTAACATTTCGGTCCCACCGAAATGAGCGATCGGTCCCAACGAGTTTATCTGACCAACTCTCTGGTTAGCTTATTACCAAAATCGATCCCACCGAGTTTGTGTAATCGGTCACACCGAGATTACGTTATGCCCTAACCCTAACCATATCGGTCCTACCGAGTTGCATCTAGTCCCACAGAAAATCCTAACGGTCACTAGGTATGTTAAATCGTTCCGACCGAGTTTTTCACTTCAGTCTCACCGAGATTGGTAAATTGTGTGTAACTGTTAGTTTTTGTGTGGAGGCTATATATACCCCTCCACCCACTCTTCGTTCGTGGAGAGAGCCATCACAACATACGTACACTTCCAATACATATTTTCTGAGAGAGAACCACCTACTCATGTGTTGTGGCCAAGATATTCCATTCCTACCATATGAATCTTGATCTCTAGCCTTCCCCAAGTTGATTTCCACTCAAACCTTCTTTTCACCAAATCCATATCCTGTGAGAGAGAGTTGTGTGTTGGGGAGACTATCATTTGAAGCACAAGAGCAAGGAGTTCATCATAAACACACCATTTGTTACTTCTTGGAGAGTGGTGTCTCCTAGATTGGCTAGGTGTCAGTTGGGAGCCTCCGACAAAGATTGTGGAGTTGAACCAAGGAGTTTGTAAGGGCAAGGAGATCGCCTACTTCGTGAAGATCTACTGCTAGTGAGGCAAGTCCTTCGTGGGTGATGGCCATGATGGGATAGACAAGGTTGCTTCTTCGTGGTCCCTTTGTGGGTGGAGCCCTCCGTGGACTCGCGCAACCATTACCCTGCATGGGTTGAAGTCTCCATCAACGTGGATGTACGATAGAACCACCAATCGGAACCACGACAAAAACATCCGTGTCTCCAATTGCGTTTGAATTTTCCAAACCCTTCCCTTTACATTCTTGCAAGTTGCATGCTTTACTTTCCTCTGCTCATAGACTCTTTGCATGCTTGCTTGAATTGTGTTAAGATTGCTTGACTTGTGCTAAGATAGCTAAAATCTGCCAAAGACTAAAATTGGGAAAAGGATAGATTTTTATTTCGTCAAGTAGTCTAATCACCCCCTCTAGACATAATTTCGATCCTACAAGTGGTATCAAAGCTTTGGTCTCCATTTGCTTTGATTTCCATAGATTTTGGTGGTCATAGCCTTGGTTTCACAACCTAGGAGAGTATGGCGTCTAGCGAGGGAAATTATCACTGTAGAGGTCCTTACTTTGATGGAACAAATTTTGCTAGTTGGAAGCATAAGATGAAAACGCATATTCTTGGACATAACCCCGCCGTTTGGGCTATTGCGTGTGTTGGCTTGCAAGGTGAATTATTTGATGGGAGAGAACCGAATCATGAAGCTATTGCAGATGAGTTGAAGATGCTACAATACAATGCTCAAGCTTGTGATATCCTCTTCAACGGATTGTGCCCCGAATAATTCAACAAAATCAGTGGTCTTGAGAATGCAAAGGAAATTTGGGATACTTTGATTGATATGCATGAAGGTACCGACTCCGTCAAGGAATCCAAGTTGGATGTGCTTCAAAGTCAACTTGACAAGTTCAAAATGAAGGATGGTGAAGGTGTCGCTGAAATGTACTCTAGGCTTGCTCTTATCACAAATGAGATTGCTGGCTTAGGAAGTGAAGAGATGACCGACAAATTCATCATCAAGAAGATCCTAAGAGCCTTGGATGGAAAATACGATACCGTATGCACATTGATCCAAATGATGCCAAATTACAAAGATCTCAAGCCAACGGAAGTCATTGGAAGAATTGTCGCTCATGAGATGTCACTCAAGGATAAGGAGGAGCTCCATAACATGTCAAGTGGTGCTTACAAAGCCTCATGTGAAGCTCCCACATCATCAAGTGAGAAAAAAACCTTCAATGAAGAATTGAGCCTAATGGTGAAGAACTTCAACAAGTTCTACAAGAGTAGAAGCAACGAAAGAAGTTCCAAGTCAAGGTCCTACAATGACAAAAGATCTTCTAGTCGAGAGTGAAACTGCTACAATTGTGGAAGACCTGGACACTACTCCAATGAGTGTACGGCTCCCCACAAGAGAAGAGAAGATTCTCCCAAAAGAAGAAGTAGAAGATAAGAATCACCATCAAGGGAGAGAAGGAGTAGGGATGATCGATATGAACGAAGACACCCTCAGAGAAGCAAGGATTCAGAAAGGAAGGACAAGTCATCAAGGAGCTACACAAAACAAAGACATCAAGCTCATGTTGGTAAATGGGTATCCGGCTCTGACTCCAACAATGACTCCGAGAGAAGCTATCACTCTGACTACGAATATACTCAAGATGAAGGTGTTGCCGGACTAGCACTTGTGTCAACCAAATCCTACGACATATTTGATTCACCAAATGAAGGAATTGGAAGATGCTTCGTGGCCAAAGGTCCAAAGGTATCACATCCTGAGTATGTTGATTTCAATAGTGATGAAGATGACTTGTTAGGTGATGATGAGTTACTTGTTGACAACTATAGTGGTGAATACTATGATGAAACGAATGACAATGATAAAGAGAAGATTGAGTCTCTAACTAAAGAACTAAACACTCTTAAGTTAGCTCATGAAACTATCTTAGGAGATCATCGAGAACTTTTAAGGACTCATGAGAAATTACGTTTTGAAAAGCTCAACCTTGAGCAAGAGCATGAGTTCTTAAAGGCAATCAATGATGATCTTCGCAAGAAAAGTTCTTCTTACATTGCCAAGCGTTTACTCTTATCCACTTACATGCCTAAAGTCAAATCTAGTAACAAGAACAAGAAAGATTCTTTCTCTAGTAGTAACAATAATCATGCTAAATCCAATGTTGTTGCTCCTAGTAGTTCTCTTGATTCCACTAATGATTCTCTTAGCCAAGTTACACTTGAGCAAGAAAATAGCTTATTGAAGGGAATTATAGAGAAAGGTGTTTACAAGAGCCTTGCCGGGAGTAAGCAATTTGAGGAAATTGTACGCAAGCAAGGAAGGCACCGGAAGAATCAAGGTATTGGTTTTGAACGAAAGTTCAATGCCAATGGAGTTGAGTGGGAAGAAGATCAATACCCCAAGACAAATTTTGTTCCTCAACAAGAGAAGTATGATCCTACTTCATCCAAGGGGACACAAGCTCAAGATGATCTTCCACCACAAGACCACAAGCAAAAAGGCAAGGACAAGCTTCAAGAGGAAATCGATGCATTTGAAGAAGCTCCTAAGGCCTTGGTCAAGTGGGTTCCCAAGACTACATCAAGTTCCACTTCATCAAGTACAACTACAACTCTGAGGATTCCCATCAAGATGGTGTGGATCCCGAAGAAGAAGAACTAGAAGAGTTCTTGAGGGTGACTCTGCCAATATACTTCACTCTTATCATTTTGGCAAGAACAAGTGCAATCAACTTCCACATCTTGCACTAGTTCAAGAAGTCACAAACCCTCTTGTTGGTAAGACAAGGGACAAGGTAACCTAAAGCTTTCATAGACATCATCTTGTGTGTGCATCACTCTATGTCTATGGATACGCTTGCTTGTTCCTTATGGGACTAACCCGTCTAGGTATTGAAAGTGCAACTCACTCCAAAGGATAGCTCCAAAGGATCTACATCAATATAGAGCATCCACATCTTCAACACCTACATGAAGTCATCATCGACAAAACCCAAGGTTAGTTCATCCCTCTTAGGGGGGATCTCACATCTAGGGGGAGCTTTACTCTAACAATTGAGTTAAAGCAACTCTAATGGTGTGAACACAACAACGCTTTATGTAAAAGTGGTAACCCCACTTGTGCTTAAACGATGAGTATGACCTATGATCAAATGTTCTCATTTGACTCCTAAGTCAATATACTCATATATAGATGACCTAGTCATCGCCAATTGCTTGATAGATGCTAGAATTGTTTGTGCATGCTTTGCCACATATTTCATTTGCCATTTTATTGTGTGAGCATGTTGGTTGCATAATTTACTCATTCGAGGACATCCACTTGTTGTTTTGATTGATTGGTTTCCTTTTCTTTTGGCCAAGTGGATGGACAAGAATGCCTAAGAACCTTCTCTAGCTATCTATGCTTTTCTCGTCTCAAACTCTATTCATGCTGCATCACAAAATTTGATCAAGTCAGATTCGAACCACTCTGCGTGAGGAGCACTCGGAGTCCCCAATTCGTCATAGACTTAAACTTCCAAAACTTCTTTGTGCGTTTCGGTCTGACCGATTCACCCATTTTGGTCATACCGAGATCACTAAGTCGATCTAGGTTTTCAACCTCGGTGCAACTGATTCGAACCTTTCGGTCACACCGAGTTTCAGTAACTGCTTGCAGTTATGAATCTCGGTGCCACCAAGTTGTTCCACTCGGTCACACCGACATGTCCGGGCTATATATACCCACGGGTCAAATTTTGGAAAACTTTCCGAACCTCCTCGACCCGCGCTTAGCTCGCTCTGCCTCCAGGGTCTCCGGATTGTCTTCCTCGTCACCAGCCGCCTCCTGCCGCTGGTCTCCGCCGCCGTCAACGGGAATCATCCCCGCCATTGCCGCCGTAGCGAGTTCTCCGCCGAACTAGGCTATGAACTCGATCACTGTGCCATCCCTATCTGATTCCTAGCACATTGTGTTTGCCATTTATCTTGCCAGGATTGAGATCATTCTTATCCAGTCAAAACACTCCGTAGTTTAGTCGTGAATTGAAAATTTAGGGTTAGGTTTCCGCCGAAACCATCTCGGACCCACTGAGTTGTGGAACTTGGTACCACCGATTCGGCTCAGGCCATTGCACATGTAATTTTCGGCCTGACCAAGAATTGCAAATCGGTGTGACCGAGTTCAGGACTTTGTGAAACCCTAGCAGTCTCGGTGCCACCGAACTGTGACTCGGTCTGACCGAGTCCACTAGTTTAGGTTCCAACAGCTGCTTCGGTATCACCGAGTTTACAAATCGGTTGATCCGAAATGCTTTCTATGGAAAACTAAAACTAAGTTTTTTGAATCATTCTTTTGCAAAAACCTCTGCATTTTTTGATGCTCATCCACTCTATCTCATCTATATCTATTCACAGGGTCTGTTGTCAGTGTTTGCAATATGTTTGATCAGAGTGACAGCCAGAACAGGTCAGAGGAGCAGGTTCACCTGAGTGAGGGCACTAGTCCCTCTAGCAGTTCAGATGATGGTAGCAGGAGCACCCCAAGCAACTTACCCAAAGCTGCCACCAGGGCCAGAAAGAAGAAGACCTCTGAATCCGAGGATGAAGACTATGTGGCAGTTGAGGATGAGGCCACTTCCAAGAAGAAAGTGGCTAAGAAGGAATATAGCACTGCTGCTGCCACCAAGCCAGGCATGAAGCCAAAGGTTCCTGCAAAGAGAATTCCAATGTCTAAGGCCAGAGAATCTACTCAAGTCCCTTTGGAATCTGAACCCAAAGAGGCTGCTACAGAAGGGAAGAAGAGGAAGGAGAGCGTCAAAAAGAACACTGCTAGAGTGCTTGGGAGATCCTCAATCATGAGAGATTCTGAAGAAGAAGAGGAAGAAGATGCTGCACCAGCACCCAAAGCTCAGAAGCTTATGGGTGATGCCATTAGGGCAGGGGCTGTTCCATCTAAGCCTAAGACTGCTCCAAAGGTTGCTGCTCCAGCTCCAAAGCCAAAACCGAAGAGGAGCACTAGGAACATCCCTACTGAGGAAAAGAACAAGGCCCCAGTGCCTGAAGCTGAAATGGAAGAAGAAGATGATGAGTCACATGTCTTGAGGAAGCTGGAGCCAACAATTCCAGATCACAATGATGCTCATCCAGTAGCTGAGAACATGAAGATAAGGAAGGACTCAGGTCTGAGGCTGTGGAGAGAGTCAGATCCATATGCCACCAGGAGGAGGACTGTTGTGGACTACATGTTCCATACAAAGGAACAACAGGACTTCTATGAGACAGTGTTGCTTGACAAGAAGCCCATAGTGTGTGACATGAGATGGGTCGACTGGGACTACATCAAGGAGAATGAGGATCACTATCCAGGTGTACATGACAGTTTCAAGGCTTGTGGAGTCGATGATTTTGTGGCTCGGAAGCTCACAAAATGGAATGATGAGCTCATTATGCAGTTCTACTCCACAGCTCATTTCTACCCAGATGGAAGGATTGTCTGGATGTCTGAAGGTACGAGGTACCAGTCCACGGTTTCTGAATGGGCGAAGTTGATCAATGCCCAAAAGAGAGTGAAGATGACTTGGATGTCTATGCCAACAGGAAGAAGGATCACAACACAATGGCACACATGTACAAGGAGATCCCAGATGCTGCTCTTGAGACACATAAGTTTGGATCTGTACATTACCTTCTGTCAGGCTTGCCAACCATCAACTGGATCCTCAGGCACACTCTCTTGCCAAAGTCAGGTGATCACAAGATGATTAGAGGCCATGCAATTAACTTGCTTCACATCTTTGATGTCCCACAGAAGTTCAAATTCATGATCCTAATAGTTGAAACTATCAAAAGGACAGCTGCAGATCAGAAGAGGAGTTGTGGGTATGCTCCACAGATCTAGGAGCTAATCAACTCCAAGATGGGCACTGGTACATATCTGCTGGACAAGGAGCACATGCCTATCTATCCAGACTTCGAGTACAACACTATGGTTATGAATGAGGATGAACCATATTCTATGCACGCACAAGCCAAGAAGGAGAAGGCAAAAGCTGAAAAGGCTGCAAGGATGCCAACTACTGAAGAAGCATCTCAGTATCTCCTGAAGAGCAAGCAAGATCAGCTTGGCTACCTGATTGCATCCACTCTGAGGATTAAGAAGGGTCTGGCCACCCTGACTCAAAACCAAGAGAGCTTGGAAAGAATCATGGAGCAAAAATTCTATGACTTGGATGTGAAGGTAACTGAGATTCAGTCTGTTGTGGAGCAACTTCAAGATGATATGCAGGAGAGGAAGGGCAAGACAACCATTGATGCATTTGCCAGAGTGCCTAGAGCTCAGAGGTCTGCTGCAATGCCTGTTCTAGACACCAGAGCCATGTCATCTGCACCAGCTACAGCTTCAGTACCACCAGCTCCAGCACCTACTCCATCAGCTCCATCTACTTCGACTGAAGCCTTCGTTCTTGGAGTTATCCGGACACCACCACCTGAAGACCAAGCCTGAGAGACGATTTAGTGCTATGCATTTTCTAGGAACTTTTTGGTAACTTGTTGCCAAAGGGGGAGAAAAATGTATAGATCATAGGCTTCGAGAGAGAGCGTTGCTTTTTATTCTCTCTTGCTTTGGTGGTTGAACTTTATTTGCTTTGCTTGTTTGAGATACCTTTTGTCTATGCGATACTTGGATGATCATGTGTTTGATCATATGCTACATTAATGCTTGTTGGATGACATTATCCTTTTATCCCTATATAATCATTCACTTTGCTTGGTGATGAGTGCATGCATTTAATTATTATCATTTTGAGCGCTCCACCAAGATGTATGTGACATGGAAGAGTAACCCATGAGCCTAACTCTTTGTGCATTTGCAGTCCAAAGCAAACCATAAACTATGCACAAATTTAGGGGGAGCTCTTGCCTTCCACATACATCTCAAAGCGACAATTTTTTTCACTCTTATTATCATTTGTCGAAGCTTTGATCTATCTGTTGTCATCAATTACCAAAAATGGGGAGATTGAAAGTGCAACTATCCCTAGGTGGTTTTGGTAATTCCTAACAACATATAGCTCATTGAGCTAATGCTATTCCAAGATTAATATTTCAGGAAAAGCTCAATGAATGGCATGGCATGGACGAGGAATGTGGACCCCTCAAAATATTAAGGACAAAAATATTGGCTCAAGCTCAAAGCTCAAGACTCTACATTTTATATTTTAGTGATCCAAGATCACATTGAGTCTATAGGAAAAGCCAATACTATCAAGGAGGGATGAGGTGTTGTTTACTGAGGTTCTTGCTTCATAGTGCTTAGTGATATGCTCCAAAACCCTTAACTACCTTCCCACATCCACATATGACCTAAACCAAAAGTCAAACTCGGCCCTACCGATTCTTTCTATCCGGCGCCACCGAGTTTCAAATGTCATAGCCACTGCCACAAACCCTAGGCAAATCGGTCTCACCGATAGGGATTTCGGTCACACCGAGATGGGGTTGTAATCTCTCTGTTTCCCTCCGTAACGTTTCGGTCCTACCAAGATGAGTGATCGGTCCCACCGAGATTGCAATGTAAACTCTCTGTTTCTCTTTCATAACATTTCGGTCCCACCAAAATGAGCGATCGGTCCCACCGAGTTTACCTGACCAACTCTCTGGTTAGCTTATTACCAAAATCGGTCCCACCGAGTTTGTGTAATCGGTCACACCGAGATTATGTTATGCCCTAACCCTAACCATATCGGTCCTACCGAGTTGCATCTCAGTCCCACCGAAAATCCTAACGGTCACTAGGTTTGCTAAATCGGTCCGACTGAGTTTTTCACTTCGGTCTCACCGAGATTGGTAAATTGTGTGTAACGGTTAGTTTTTGTGTGGAGGCTATATATACCCCTCCACCCACTCTTCATTCGTGGATAGAGCCATCAAAACATACCTACACTTCCAATACATATTTTCTGAGAGAGAACCACCTACTCATGTGTTGAGGCCAAGATATTCCATTCCTACCATATGAATCTTGATCTCTAGCCTTCCCCAAGTTGCTTTCCACTCAAACCTTCTTTCCACCAAACCCATATCCTGTGAGAGAGAGTTGAGTGTTGGGGAGACTATCATTTGAAGCACAAGAGCAAGGAGTTCATCATCAACACACCATCTGTTACTTCTTGGAGAGTGGTGTCTCCTAGATTGGCTAGGTGTCACTTTGGAGCCTCCGACAAAGATTGTGGAGTTGAACCAAGGAGTTTGTAAGGGCAAGGAGATCGCCTAGTTCGTGAAGATCTACCGCTAGTGAGGCAAGTCCTTCGTGGGTGATGGCCATGATGGGATAGACAAGGTTGCTTCTTCGTGGACCCTTCGCGGGTGGAGCCCTCCGTGGACTCGCGCAATCGTTACCCTTTGTGGGTTGAAGTCTCCATCAACATGGATGTACGATAGCTCCACCTATCGGAACCACGACAAAAACATATGTGTCTCCAATTGCGTTTGAATTTTCCAAACCCTTCCCTTTACATTCTTGCAAGTTGCATGCTTTACTTTCCGCTGCTCATAGACTCTTTGCATGCTTGCTTCAATTGTGTTAAGATTGCTTGACTTGTGCTAAGATAGCTAAAATCTGCCAAAGACTAAAATTGGGAAAAGGATAGGTTTTTATTTGGTCAAGTAGTCTAATCACCCCCCTCTAGACATACTTTCGATCCTACACAAAGTGAGGAGTCTAGTTGGCTGACTTTTTCCCTCTCTCTCCTGTCCGGACAATGACTGGGATGTCCACCCCGGCATATGGGGAGGCTTTGGGTGGTTAGATTGTAGATGCTCTTACGACATTGCCATCATGGCTCATCAGACCTGCTCTTTGTTCGAGCTAGAGAGTGTGAGCAATTTTAATTCTTCAACGCTAACACTTAAATAGGACCAGACCGGTCCGGCCATCCAAAATCCCCCGGCCTGGCTCCAAATCGACGAGAGGACAAGAGGAGTCAGGATGTGGCCACATTGGATCCATATCCACCCAAAGCCCCACCCTACTCATTGCTCATTGCTCTGCCTACCCACATTACTCATTGCTCTGCCTACCCACATTGATGCCCAACCAACTAGTGCGCTATGCGAGAAGCATATGACGATGACATGTACTTAGGGCAGGGTTTTGGGCCTGACCTATATGCCCTACCCAAGGACACTATACAAGAGGCCAAGGCCTACGAAGATAGAAAGAAAGTACTGACTAGAATCACCTCAGAGTGCAATCCACTCGACAGAAGATTCACTCGGATGTACTGGTTCCACTTGACCATCACCATTCACTCGGAATGCAAGAATCCACTCGAAGGACAGAAGACCTAGGGTCACCTCTGGACAGCAACAGTCGAGCATTCACTCTGTCACCTTAAAGTTCATTAAACATGGGCATTACCAGTAACACTCATAGCTTTATTCTCTCATTGAACCCTTGCGTAACTGAGGACTACGAGGGGACAAAAAACTCTATATAAGCCACCCCTCCCCTCTGGCACAAGGGTTCCCACCCCTTGTAACACAACAATCCAATCAACAGAGCCTCCGCGGGACCGAGACGAAGGGTTGTTACCTCCTCCGAGAGGGGCCTGAACTCATAAACCTGAGTGTACAACCTCACTGTAGCTAGGCACTGCCTCCTCCTATGTACCCCCCATCTCTACTATCAGATTCGTTCCCACGACAGTTGGCGCTCACCCTGGGGCAGGCGACTAAGCGACTTGCGACGAGCTTGCGATCTTCGATCTTCTTCGACATGGTTTCCAGTGGTGGACTGTCTTTGGGCCGCGAGATCCATCTCGGTTCACTCACCTTCATCGCCGACGACTCGGCCTGGCCTCAGGAAGCCCCACTCGACGTCGAGGCGCTCCCCATCCGCGGGGCAGCGCACTTTCACACGAGTGCCTGCGACGTCCTCCTGTGGCAGCCGTCGAATCAGTATCGGTCGGCTCTGGTGGCGTGTTTCCTCCCTGCTTCTCGCCATCTCAAGTGATCTGGTCGCTTGCGTCTCCAGCGGTGGGTGAAGCACGCAGTGCCCCGTTAGTCGGCCACTCCTCAGATCGCGGCGATCGAGCCCGAAGAATCTCTTTATGGATTATTTGATCTGTCGACTGGCCACTCAGATACTCTCTCCGAGTGTGAAAGCAACGACCCCGCGGCGGAGGTCCTCATGGTCGGCCCCCAGCATAGCCCTCAAGGATTTCCTCGTGGTGGAGGCAATACCGGTGGCCCGTCACTCGGCAATGACGAGTACTACCTGCAAGCCCTCACTACAGAGCAGAGGGAAGAACTACAGCGCAGGAATGATCAAGCTCTCCATAGCCCCATCGTGGGGACACCCCCGAGGCTCAGGCCTTGGAGGCTATGCGCATAGCCACTCTGGCTGAGCGTGTGCGCCTGGAGAATCTTCAGCAGGCACTCGACGACCGCACTTGGAGGCAACTCCCAAGTTCCAGTCGATGGCAGCGGTAATTGTTCCCGACTGTGTCTCAAGATTAGTGTCAGGTATATCGCACTCCGATCTAGAATGTAGCAGTAGCTGCGCGTATTGCAGATTCAATCCAGCCGTCCCGTTCTGAGGCTGGCAGAGGCCTACAACAGATTTGGGCACTCCTTAGGGCGGCCGGAGAGCATAATTCAGTTGTTTCCCAGTCGCGCAATAGGATTCACAGCAGGTTCGTCAGGGCAGACATGATTCAGTCGGCCCACCGCCCAAGATCGCCATGGTGGTATCACCAGGACCGGTACCTGGGTCGAGGCCACGGGCGGTTTGATCCTCGATACCACCGTGATTACCGTCGTCAAGCACCCACACCCCCTCTGAGGGGTGGTTCATATGCGCCCCGACGATATGATGACAGATGCCCGTACCGCGACAAGCGAAGGATCCCAATCAACGCTCGAGAGCCTGGGTTTGATGCAAGGTCAGTCCTTGTACATGGCCTGGTTGACAGAGGCAGGGCCAATAGAGGTCTGGACAGATATCATCTGAGTGGAAGGAGAGCATTTGTTTCAAGGCCTGAGTGTTTCAGTAGAGCCATTCGAGCCGCTGAGGTTCCTCCCAACTTCAGGTTGGCTGCAGGAGTGAGCAAGTTTACTAGCGAGTCAAAGCCAGACACTTGGTTAGAGGATTACCGAGTGGCCGTGCAGATTGGTGGAGGCAATGACGAAGTAGCCAGGAAGCATCTGCCCTTGATGCTGGAAGGCTCAACCAGAGCCTAGCT
This sequence comes from Triticum urartu, assembly GCF_003073215.2. NCBI lineage: Eukaryota > Viridiplantae > Streptophyta > Magnoliopsida > Poales > Poaceae > Triticum > Triticum urartu. The sequence continues at coordinate 483,187,831 of NC_053024.1, forward strand.
GAATCAGTTGGCTCCTACCAGCATATTTTGTTGGGAAGACCTGGCCCTAGTGTTAATCAAGACATTGGAAGGCACTTGCAAGCGACCTACTGGTCTGACTGAGTTGCAACACTGTGTCCAGAAGCCGAGTGAAACTTTGAGAGATTACATCCAGCGTTGGACTACACTTCACCATGTGGCGGAGAATGTTTCAGAACACTAAGCAGTTTGCGCTTTCAAGGAAGGCGGTAGATACAGAGAGCTCATTCTGAAGTTTGGTCACTCTCGAGCCATGACTCTGAACCGAATGATGGAGATAGCCACTCGGTACACGAATAGCAAAGAAGAAGACCGACTTTGTAATGGCAAAGGGAAGGTCATCGACCCCGACACTAGGGGCGGAAATCCCAGTCGGAAATAGAAGCGCAAAGCTGAAGCCATAGGTCAAGCAAAAGCCGCGATAGTGAATACCCAAGGAAAGTTCAAGGGAAAACCCAAGGGGCAGTGGGTACCCAAAAAGATGAAGGATCTGTCGGGTCAGGACGTCGTAGATTTACCGTGTGCCATCCACACGAAGAAAGATGAAGAAGGTAACTTGATTTTTCCCAAGCACACCACTCGGTAGTGCAGGCTCCTTATTCAACAGTTTTGTGAGGATCAGAAGAGCGAGAAAGGCTCTGACAAGGATGAGGATGAGGCAAAGGCAGATGATTACCCGAAGGTCAATGCTACCTTGGTGATTTTTGTTGATGTTGAGAGCAAAAGTCAACTGAAAGTCATCAACCGAGAGGTGAGCACGGTTGCTCCGACAACTACAACATACGTCAAGTGGTTAAATACTCCTATCATCTTCAACCAGTTGGATCACCCGACCCACATCTCAATGACACAAACAACAAATAGGAAGCCGTGCTCATCCTGTTCCTTCATGAGAACTAGGACATCTTCGCATGCAAACCATCAGACATGCCAGGTGTACCCAGGGGGCTGGCTGAGCACCGTTTGCATGCTGACTCAAATGCCAAACCTGTGAAAGAACATCTCCGTCATTCCACCACGAAGTAGAGGAAGGCGATTGGTGAGGAAGTGGCTCGGCTCCTGGCAGCTGAGTTCATACGCGAGATATACCACTCTGAGTGGCTCGCCAACATTGTCATGGTCCCCAAGAAGGATAATTCAATCCGCATGCGCATTGACTTCAAGCATATCAATCAGGCCTGCCCAAAAGATAATTTTCCGCTCCCTCGCATTGATCAAATAGTCGACTCGACTGCAGGGTGTGAGCGTTTGTCTTTTCTTGATGCATATTCCGGATACCATCAGATCCAACTATATGGGCCAGATGAAATAAAAACGGCCTTCATCACTCCATTCAGATGTTTTTGCTATGTCACCATGCCATTCGGCCTCAAAAATGCTGGTGCCACATTCATGCGCACGATCCAGAAGTGCCTGCTCACTCAGATCAGTCAGAATGTGGAGGCGTACATGGATGATATTGTGGTTAAGTCACGTAAAGGTTCCGACCTTCTGACTGACCTCACTAAAACCTTTGCCAATTTGAGAATGTATGACATTAAGTTGAATCCGTCCAAGTGCACATTCAGAGTACCCGGAGGCAAGTTACTCAGTTTTCTTGTTTCTGAACGAAGGATAGATGGCAATCCCGAGAAGATCGGCGCAATCCTCCGAATGAAACGCCATGTGCGTGTGCATGATGTTCAGAATCTCACAGGTTGTCTTGCTGCGTTGAGTCAGTTCATTTCACGTCTTGGCGAAAAGGCGCTGCCTCTTTAACGATTGATGAATAAGTCTGATAAGTTCGAGTGGACTCCCAAAGCCGAAGTAGCATTTGTGGAGCTCAAATCCCTGCTTTCCACCCAGCCGGTGCTTGCTGCTCCGAACAGCAAAGAGCCTATACTCTTATACATTGCAGCCATTGGTCAGGTTGTCAACATAGTGCTCACAGTGGAGCGAGAAGAAGAAGGCGAGACCTATAAAGTTCAGCGGCCAGTGTACTATATCTTTGAAGTCTTGACTCCATCCAAGCAGAGGTACCCACATTACCAGAAGCTTGTTTATGGAGTTTACTTGACTGCGAAGAAAGTTGCACATTATTTCCAAGACCACTTAGTTTCGGTCGTCAGCGATGCTCCATTGTCTGAGATCGTGAACAATCGATATGCAATTGGATGAGAGGCTAAGTGAGCAATCGAACTTCTCCCTTTGGATATCAAGTTCGAAGCAAAGAAGGCGGTCAAATCTAAAGCACTCACGGATTTCTTGGTCGAGTGGATTGAATAACAACAGCCGATTCAGGTTCACTCGGAACACTAGACTATGTTCTTTGATGGGTCTAAGATGTTGAATGGTTCTGGTGCTGGAGTGGTCCTGGTGTCCCCAAGAGGCGATAAGCTCACTTATGTCCTCCAGATTTACTTCGATTCCTCCAATAATGAAGCTCGCTATGAAGCACTTCTCTATGGGTTGCGTATGGCTATCTCACTCGGCATCCGTCGCCTGATGGTCTATGGTGATTCGGATTTGGTGGTCAATCAAGTGATGAAGGAGTGGGACGTCAGAAACCCTGCCATGACTGGATAATGCAATGCAGTGAGGAAGTGATAGAAAAATTTTGACCACATTCCCCGGATCAGGAATCAAGCAGCCGATGATCTGGCAAAAATAGGTTCCACTCGGAAGCCTATCCCCAGCAGCGTGTTTCTCGAGCACCTCCATTCCCCTTTGGTACAAGAGGAACCGTTCACTGACGAACCTCCACAAGTGATAAGTCCTACTGATCCGACTGAGACTGAAGGCCCAGCAGTCATTGACTTGGTTATGGAGATCCTAGTAATCACCCCCGACTGGACAGTGTCGTAATTTGCATATCTGCTCAGGCAGGAAGTTCCAGAAGACGAAGTTGAAGCACGACAGATTGTTCGCAGATCCAAGGCTTTCACAATGATAAATGGACAACTCTATAGAGAGAGCGTTACTAGAGTGGCTCAATGGTGTATTTCTCCAGAAGAAGGTCGATTGATTTTTGAAAAAATCCACTCGGGGACCTGTGGTCACCACGTGTCCTCTCGGACAATTGTGGCCAAAGCAAGCCGAGCTTGATTTTACTGGCCACACGCCAATGAAGCTGCCAAAGAGATTGTTTAGCGTTGCGAAGGATGTCAGTTCTATTCAAACTTGTCCCATAAGCCCGCATATGCTTTGAAGACAATTGCACTCATCTGGCCATTCGCTGTCTGGGGTTTGGACATGGTTGGACCTCTCAGGACTGGCAGGAGTGGCTTCACCCATCCGCTCGTGGCAGTTGACAAGCTTACGAAGTGGATCGAGGCCAAGCCCATCAAGAAGTTAGATTCACGTACGGCCATCAAGTTCGTGAAGGAATTGATCTTCCGGTAGGGAGTTCCACATAGCATCATCACATACAATGGCTCTAACTTTGATTCGGAAGAATTCAGAGAGTATTGTGCTTCTCAGGGCACTCGGGTGGATTACGCATCCGTTGCGCATCCATAGTGGAATGGCCAAGCCGAGAGAGCAAATGGCCTTATATTCCAAGGGTTGAAACCTCGACTCATGCGCGACCTTGAACATGCAGCTAGAGCCTGGGTGACTGAACTGCCATCTATTTTTTGGGGTTTAAGGACGATTCCAAACTGGTCTACTGATCGTACTCCTTTCTTCATGGTGTAAGGAGCAGAAGCAATGCTGCCTAGTGATCTCTTCCATAATGCACCTCGAGTGGAACTCTACTTAGAAGCGGAGGCAGAGCAAGCACGCCAGGACACCGTTAATCTTTTGGAAGAGGAACGCGAGATGGCCCTGATTCGGTTGACTATTTATTAGCAAGATCTTCGTCAATTCCACGCCACGGATGTCAAAGGTCGAGCATTTCAAGAAGGAGATCTTGTGCTCCAAGTGGATCAGCAGCGACCTCACAAGCTTTCCCCCGCGTGGGAAGGCCCATTCATCATCACCAAGGTGCTGCACAACGGGGCTTACCACCTCTACAACCTCACGAAGAAGATCGACGAGCCACGTGCTTGGAATGTAAATCTTCTCCGTTGATTTTATACCTAACACTCGAATCATCGAGATGTAATAAGAGTACTTTTAGATTGTTTATCAAGACATGACTCCTGCAGTCCTATGATGATTTCTCTTGCATAAGCGTGTGTTCAAATCTCCCAGTGGGTGACTTAGCTGCGAAACCTTTTTTTACCTAAGTTAAAATAAACTACTCCGAGTGGAGAGAATCCCTCCCACTCGGGGCCTTAGCTGCGAATCAGATTCGCCTAAGTTTAAAATTTACTCAGAGTGGAGAGCATCCTTCCCACTCGGGGGCTTAGCTGCGAACCAGTTTCACCTAAGTTTAAAATCTACTCCGAGTGGAGATCATATAGATATGTCTCCAACATATCTATAATTTTTTATTGTTCCATGTTGTTATATTATAAATCTTGGATGTTTTCTAATCATTTTATAGTCATTTTATATCATTTTTTGGTACTAACCTATTAAGATAGTGCAAGTGGCAGTTGTTGTTTTTTCCATGTTTTTACATCGCAGAAAATCAATATAAAACAGAGTCCAAATGCCATGAAACTTTACGGAGAATTTTTATGGACCAGAAGGAACACAACGGGCCCTAGCTATGCCTGGGGGTGCCCCGAGGGGAGCACAACCCACCAGGGCACGCCAGGAGGCCCAGGCGTGCCCATGGTGGGTTGTGCCCACCTCGGGTGCCCCCCGGACCGCATCTTTGCTCTACAAATACCCCAATATTTCCAAAATCCTAGGGGAGCTGATGAAATATTGATCCAGCCGCCGCAGAGTCCAGAACCACCAGATCCAATCTAGACACCATTTCAGATGGGGTTCACCACCTCCATTGGTGCCTCTCCGTTGATGCGTGAGTAGTTCTTTTTAGACCTTCGGGTCCGTAGTTAGTAGCTAGATGGCTTCCTCTCGCTCTATCTTGATTCTCAATACAATGGTCTCTTGGAGATCCATATGATGTAACTCTTTTGCGGTGTGTTTGTTGGGATCCGATGGATTTTGAGTTGATGATCAAACCTATCTTTTTATATCCATGAAAGTATTTGAGTTTCTTTGATCTTTTTTATGCATGATTGCTTATAGCCTCGTATTTCTTCTCCGATATTTGGGTTTCGTTTGGCCAACTTGATCTATTTATCTTGCAATGGGAAGAGGTGCATTGTAGTGGGTTCGATCTTACGGCGCTTGATCCCAGTGACAGAAGGGGAACCGACACGTATGTATCGTTGCTACTAAGGATAAAACGATGGGGTATATCTCTACATAGATAGGTCTTGTCTACATCATGTCATCGTTCTTGTTGCATTAATCCGTTTCTCCATGAACTTAATACACTAGATGCATGCTGGATAGCGGTCGATGTGTGGAGTAATAGTAGTAGAAGCAGGCAGGAGTCGGTCTACTAATCTTGGACGTGATGCCTATATAATGATCATTGCATGGATATCATAATGAGTATTTGAAGTTCTATTAATTGCCCAACAGTAATTTGTTCACCCACCATTTGCTCTTTTTCTCGAGAGAAGCCACTAGTGAAACCTACGGCCCCAGGGCTCTCTTTCTCATATTATTTGCCTTTGCGATCTACTTTTATTTGCTTTTATTTTCAGATCTATTAATCCAAAAACCCAAAAATACTTTGCTACACTTTATTTTATTTGTGATCTATTTATTCAATCTATTACAACTTTCTCCCGTCACACACCAATTTCTAGCACCATTACCTGAAAGGGATTGACAACCCCTTTAACACGCTGGGTTGTGAGGATTTGTTATCTATGTGCAAGGGTTGTTTACATTGTGTTGCTTAGTTTGTTGGGGAATGCAGTATTTCAAAAAAAATCCTACGATCACGCAAGATCTATCTAGGAGATGCATAGCAACGAGAGGGGAGTGTGTGTCCATGTACCCTCATAGACCGAAAGCGGAAGCGTTAAGTAACACCGTTGATGTAGTCGAACGTCTTCGCGATCCAACCGATCAAGTACCAAACGCACGGCACCTCCGTGATCTGCACACGTTCAGCTCGGTGACGTCCCTCGTACTCTTGATGCAGTTGAGGCCGAGGGAGAGTTTTGTCAGCACGACGGCATGATGACGGTGATGATGAAGTTACTGACATAGGGCTTCGCCTAAGCACTACCGAGGTGGAAATCTGTGGAGGGGGCACCACACACGGCTAAGACAACTATCAACTTGTGTGTTCTAGGGTGCCCCCTACCCTCGTATATAAAGGAGCAAGGGGGAGGCCGGCCGACCCTCATGGGGCGCGCCCCCAAGTAGGATTCCTACTAGGAATAGGAATCCTATTCCTAGTAGGTTTCCAACCAGGGAAGAGAGGGGGAAGGAAGGAGAGCGAGAGAGGGAGAAGGAAAGGGAGGGGGCACGCCCCCTCCTAGTCCAATTTAGAGTCCTCAAGGGGGGGCACGGCCAGCCCTAGGGACCTCTCCTCTCTCTCATACACAAGGCCCATGTTGGCCCATTAGTCCCCCCCCCGGGTTTCCGATAACCCCCGACACTCCGATATTTATCCGATGACCACAGAACTCATCCGGTGTCCGAATAACATCGTCCAATATATCAATCTTTGTGTCTCGACTATTTCGAGACTCCTCGTCATGTCCATGATCACATCTGGGACTCTGAACTACCATAGGTACATCAAAACACATAAACTCATAATACCGATCGTCATCGAACGTTAAGCGTGCGGACCCTACGGGTTCGAGAACTATTTAGACATAACCGAGACTCATCTCCAGTCAATAACCAATAGCAGAACCTGGATGCTCATATTGGTTCCTACATATTCTACGAAGATCTTTATCGGTCAAACTGCATAACAACATACGTTGTTCCCTTTGTCATCGGTATGTTACTTGCCCGAGATTTGATCATTGGTATCTCAATACCTATTTCAATCTCATTACCAGCAAGTCTCTTTACTCGTTCTGTAATGCAACATCCTGCAACTAACTCATTAGTCGCATTGCTTGCAAGGCTTATAGTGATGTGCATTACCGAGAGGGCCCAGAGATACCTCTCCGATACACGGAGTGATAAATCCTAATCCCGATCTATGCCAACTCAACAAACACCATTGGAGACACCTATAGAGGATCTTTATAGTCACCCAGTTATGTTGTGACGTTTAATAGCACACTAAGTGTTCCTCCGGTATTCGGGAGTTGCATATTCTCATAGTCATAGGAACATGTATAAGTCATGAAGAAAGCAATAGCAATAAACTAAACGATCATAGTGCTAAGCTAGCGGATGAGTCAAGTCAATCACATCATTCTTTAATGATGTGATCCCATTCATCAAATGACAACTCATGTCTATCGTTAGGAAACTTTACCATCTTTGATTAACGAGCTAGTCAAGTAGGGGCATACTAGTGACACTTTGTCTATGTATTCACAGATGCACTAAGTTTCCGGTTAATACAATTCTAGCATGAATAATAAACATTTATCATGATATAAGGAAATATAAATAACAACTTTATTACTACCTCTAGGGCATAATTCCTTCATGGTTCTCCTACTAGTTCGATAACCTTGCTTTCATATCTGAGGGAAATACCTACCGCTGCTGTGATGCATCATCCCTTCCTCTTTGGGGAAATACTGATGACCCACAAGTATAGGGGATCTATCATAGTCCTTTCGATAAGTAAGAGTTTCGAACCCAACGAGGAGCAGAAGGAAATGATAAGCGGTTTCCAGCAAGGTATTCTCTGCAAGTACTGAAATAAGTGGTAATAGATAGTTTTGTGATAGGATAATTTGTAATGAGCAACAAGTAACAAAAGTAAATAAAGTGCAGCAAGGTGGCCCAATCCTTTTTGTAGCAAAGGACAAGCCTGGACAAACTCTTATATGATGTAAAGCGCTCCCGAGGACACATGGGAATATCGTCAAGCTAGTTTTCATCACGCTCATATGATTCGCGTTTGGTACTTTGATAATTTGGTATGTGGGTGGACCGGTGTTTGGGTGCTGCCCTTACTTGGACAAACATCCCACTTATGATTAACCTCTATTGCAAGCATCCGCAAATACAACAAAAGTATTAAGGTAAACCTAACCATAGCATGAAACATATGGGTCCAAATCGGCCCCTTACGAAGCAACACATAAACTAGGGTTTAAGCTTCTGTCACTCTAGCAACCCATCATCTACTTATTACTTCCAAATGCCTTCCTCTAGGCCCAAAAAATGGTGAAGTGTCATGTAGTCGACGTTCACATAACACCACTAGAGGAGAGACAACATACATCTCATCAAAATATCGAACGAATACCAAATTCACATGACTACTAATAGCAAGACTTCTCCTATGTCCTCAGGAACAAAAGTAACTACTCACAAAGCATAAACATGTTCATAATCAGAGGGGTATTAATGTGCATATTGGATCTGAACATATGATCTTCCACCAATTAAACCAACTAGCATCAACTACTAGGAGTAATTAACACTACTAGCAACCTACTAGCACCAATCCCGGACTTGGAGACAAGAATTGGATACAAGAGATGAACTGGGGTTTTGAGATGAGATGGTGATGATGAAGATGTTGATGGAGATGGAGATTGCCCTCTCCCGATGAGAGGAGGTGTTGGTGATAACGATGGTGATGATTTCCCCCTCCGGGAGGGAAGTTTCCCCGGCAGAACAGCCCCGCCAGAACCCTAGATTGGCTCTGCCAAGGTTCCGCCTCGTGGCGGCGGAGTTTCATCCGAGAAGATGGCTTATGATTTTTTTTCCCATCAAAAGAGTCCATATAACAGAAGATGGTCACCGAAGGGCCACCAGGGGGCCCATGAGGTAGGGGGGCGCGCCCCCATCCTCGTGGGCTGGGTGTGGCCCCCCTGGTGAAGTTCTTGCGCTCAATGTTTTTTATATATTTGGAAAACATCATCCGTGAAGTTTCAGGACTTTTGGGGCTGTGCAGAATAGGTCTCTAATATTTGCTCCTTTTCCAACCAGAATCCCAGCTGCCGGCATTCTCCCTCTTTATGTAAACCTTGTAAAATAATATAGAATAGGCATAAGTATTGTGACATAATGTGTAATAACAGCCCATAATGCAATAAATATTGATATAAAAGCATGATGCAAAGTGGACATATCAACTCCCCCAAGCTTAGACCTCGCTTGTCCTCAAGCGAAAAGCCGAAATCGAAAAATATGTCCACATGTTTAGAGATGAAGGTGTCGCTAAAAATAAAATACGGACATGAGGGCATCATGATCATTCTTAGAACATCAACTTATATAATTCTTGTCATATGATATCTCATGCTAGAGTAATAATTCAATCACAATATCAAGTATGAATCGTAAACTTCGTTCAAAACTAACAAACTATAATCTCAGTCATTGAGGCAATTGCAATTTATCATAACATAGGAAAGAGTCAATGTATAAGAGCTTTTCAGCAAGTCCACATACTCAACTATCATATAGTCTTTCACCATTGCTGACACTCACGCAATACTTATGGGTATGGAGTTTTAATCGGACACAGAGAAAGATAGGGGCTTATAGTTTTTGCCTCCCAATGTTTTACCTCAAGGGTAATGTCAACAGTAATAGTTCATGAAAACTCACATCCAATTAGCCAAATATACCGGGATCTTTCCAACATATTGTGCTTTCCAAAGGATAAAATGTAAAAAGGAAGGGTGAGGATCACCATGACTCTTATGCAATGTAGGAGATAAAAGTAAAAGATAGGCCCTTCGCAGAGGGAAGCAGAGGTTGTCATGCGCTTTTATGGTTGGATGCACAAAATTGTAATGTGAAAGAACATCACTTTATATTGCCACTTGTGATATGGACCTTTATTATGCAGTCCATCGCTTTTGTTACTTCCATATCACACGATTGTATAAAGCTTATTTCTACCACACCAATCAATCATACATATTTAGAGAGCAATTTTTATTGCTTGCACCGATGACAACTTACTTGATGGATCTTACTCAATCCGTAGGTAGGTATGGTGGACTCTCATGGCAAAACTGGTTTAAGGGTATTTGGAAGCACAAGTAGTATCTCTACTTGGTGCAATGAATTTGGCTAGCATGAGGGAGAAAGGCAAGCTCAACATGTTGGAGGATCCAAGACAATATAGTTTATCTCAGATGTAAGAAAACGTAACCCATTATGTTGTCTTCCTTGTCCAATGTCAACTCTTTAGCATGTCGTATTTTAATGAGTGATCACAATCATAAAAGATGCCCAAGATAGTATATTTATATGTGAATACATCTCTTTCTTTATTACTTTCTATTAATTGCAACAATGACCAAAACTATGTTTGTCAACCCTCAATAACTTTTATTCATCATACTCTTTCTATGTGAGCTCATTACTCTCCATAAGAGTCATATGATGTCTTTGTTTCTTTTTATTTCTTTCTCTTTTCTTTTATTCACTTAGGATCATGGAAAAATAATCAAGCCCTTGACTCAACACTAATCTTTATTATATAGCTCACGGACTCGATTACATAGAAGGATAATAAAGCAAAACTCACAACTAGATCATACTAAGAACTTTTATTCTACTAGATCAAGATATTACCAAAAGGATCGAACTAAGAAAAATGGTAAAGATAATAAAGCAGTTGCCAAGTGGAGTGCCCATACCAGATACTCAATTCTTCTTTGTTGGTGGAGACGGTGCTGATGTTGTTGATGGCGTAGGCTTGTCGTCCTTCTTCCAAGGCATAGGCTCACCATCATAGAAGGATGACCGAGTCTCCGGGATCCTCAAATCTGCAACCAAACTCATCCTTTTGAATCTATATTCATACTCACAGTTTTGGTTTTACAGGTCATAGATTTGAGCTTGGAGGTGCTCAATTTTCTCGTGAAGCTTGAAGATGGTCTCCCCGATGTTGTCGGCATCCAGCTTGTGTTTGTTGGTGAACTCTGCGATCATCATGTAGTTGGAGTTGAGTCCACGCTCCACCATCCCCTGACACTTGAAAACTTGTTGCTCCATTGCTTCGAGCCTCGTCTCCATGCTTCCGGTGCCCTTCGGTCCCTCAGCATCACGGATGTGCAGCAACCCATCACGCATCTCAATGGTTTGAGGGTGTCGCTGCACCTCCGCTAGGTAAGGGTTGATGACTTTCTCAAAGAACTTGTCCTTGGGTGCACTTGGAGACGTCATGATAATCTAGATCTGTCAGAAAAACAACTCGAAACAAAGACAAGAGATTTTTGTGTGATACGGGAGTCAAAACCCCCTGGAGGTTATATAATGAATTTTTACCGACCAAAATACGTGTTCTGTAAGAAAACGGAGTCCGGAGAGCACACGAGGTGCCCACGAGGTAGGGGGCGCGCCCAGGGGGTAGGGAACGCCCTCCACCCTCATGGAGCCCTCGTGTCCTTTTTGGACTGCTGCTTATTTTTCTATTTTTCTAAATATTCCAAAACGGAGAAATATTGCCTTAAAAACTGTTTTGGAGTCGGTTTACTTACCGTACCACATACCTATTCCTTTTCGGAGTCTAAAACATTCCAGAAAGTGTCCTTTATGTATTCCTCCGGGGTTACGGTTTCAATAACATTGGTTTCAACATTTATGGGATTACTTGAGATATAATGTTTGATTCTTTGACCATTTACCACCTTCGGATTTGTGCCTTTGAAGTTGTAAATTTTTATGGCACCGGAACGATAGACCTCCTCGATAACATAAGGGCCTTCCCATTTAGAGAGAAGTTTTCCTGCAAAAAATCTTAAACAAGAGTTGTATACAATACATAATCACCTACATTAAACTCACGCTTTTGTATTCTTTTATGATGCCACCTTTTAACTTTTTCTTTAAACAACTTGGCATTTTCGTAGGCTTGGGTTCTCCATTCATCAAGTGAGCTAATATCAAATAACCTCTTCTCACCGGCAAGTTTAAAATCATAATTAAGTTCTTTAATAGCCAAATAAGCCTTGTGTTCTAGTTCGAGAGGTAAGTGACATGCTTTTCCATAGACCATTTTATACGGAGACATACCCATAGGATTTTTATATGCAGTTCTATAGGCCCATAATGCATCATTGAGTTTCTTGGACCAATTCTTTCTGTACCTATTAACAGTCTTTTGCAAAATTAATTTGAGTTCTCTATTACTCAATTCTACTTGACCACTAGACTCGGGGTGATAAGGGGATGCAATTCTATGATTAACATCATATTTAGCAAGCATTTTACGGAAAGCACCATGAATAAAATGTGAACCACCGTCAGTCATTAAATATCTAGGGACTCCAAACCTTGGGAAGATAACTTCTTTAAGCATTTTAATAGAAGTGTTATGATCAGCACTACTAGTTGGAATAGCTTCTACCCACTTAGTAACGTAATCAACAACAACTAAAATATGTGTATAACCATTAGAGGAAGGAAAAGGTCCCATATAGTCAAAGCCCCAAACATCAAATGGTTCAATAACAAGTGAATAATTCATATGCATTTCTTGACGTCTACTAATATTACCAATTCTTTGAGATTCATCACAAGATAAGACAAACTTACGGGCATCCTTGAAGACAGTAGGCCAATAAAAACCAGATTGTAGTACCTTATGTGCAGTTCTATCTCCAGCATGGTGCCCTCCATAAGCTTCGGAGTGACACTTGCATAGGATCTGTTCCTGTTCATGCTCAGGTACACGACGTCTAATAACACCATCTACTCCTTATTTATAAAGATGTGGGTCATCCCAAAAGTAATGCCTCAAATCATAGAAGAACTTTTTCTTTTGCTGGTATGTGAAACTAGGTGGTATAAACTTAGCAACAATGTAATTAGCATAATCAGCATACCATGGAGCAGTATGAGAAGCATTTATGACATTTAATTGCTCATCAGGAAAGCTATCATCAGTAGGTAGTGGGTCATCATGCACATTTTCTAACCTACACAAGTTGTCTGCAACGGGGTTCTCGGCTCCTTTTCTATCAACAATATGTAAATCAAATTCTTGAAGCACGAGAACCCATCTAATAAGTCTAGGTTTACCATCTTTATTTTCCATAAGATATTTAATAGCAACATGATCAGTGTGAATAGTTACTTTAGAATCAACAATATAAGGTCTAAACTTATCACAAGCAAATACAACTGCTAAGAATTATTTTTTAGTAGTAGCATAATTTCTTTGAGCATTGTCTAGAGTTTTACTAGCATATTGAATAACATTTAGTTTCTTATCAACTCTTTGTCCTAGAATAGCACCTACAACATAATCACTAGCATCACACATAATTTCAAAGGGTAAATTCCAATCAGGTGGTTGAACAATACGTGCAAAGATCAATGCTTTCTTAAGTATTTCAAATGCTTCTACACAATCATCATCAAAGACAAATGGTATATCTTTTTGTAATAAATTAGTCAGAGGCCGAGAGATTTTTGAGAAGTCCTTAATGAATCTCCTATAAAAACCGGCATGACCAAGGAAACTTCTTATACCTTTGATGTCCTTGGGACATGGCATCTTTTCAATAGCATCAACCTTGGCTTTATCAACTTCAATACCTCTTTCAGAAACTTTATGCCCCAAGACAATACCTTCATTAACCATAAAGTGGCACTTTTCCCAATTCAGGACAAGATTAGTTTCTTCACATCTCTGCAAAACTCGATCAAGGTTGCTCAAGCAATCATCAAAAGAAGATCCATAGATGGATAAGTCGTCCATGTAAACCTCACAAATCTTTTCACAAAAGTCAGAGAATATAGCCATCATGCATCTTTGAAAGGTAGCAGGTGCATTACATAAACCAAAAGGCATACGTCTATAAGCAAAAGTACCAAAAGGGCATGTAAAAGTAGTCTTTGATTGATCTTTGGCTGACACAGGTATTTGAGAGAAACCAGAATAACCATCTAGAAAGCAAAAATGTGTATGTTTGGATAATCTTTCTAGCATTTGATCGATAAAAGGTAAGGGGTAATGATCCTTTTTAGTAGCCTTATTTAATTTGCGGAAATCAATTACCATCCTATAACCAGTAATAATTCTTTGAGGGATCAATTCATCTTTATCATTAGGAACAACAGTAATACCTCCCTTCTTAGGGACACAATGGACAAGACTTACCCACTGACTATCAGCAATGGGGTAAATTATACCTGCCTCAAGGAGCTTTAGTATCTCCTTTCTTACCACTTCTTTCATTTTAGGATTCAGTCGACGTTGATGATCACGGACTGGTTTAGCATCTTCTTCCAAATTAATTTTATGTTGACATAGAGTGGTACTAATGCCCTTAAGATCATCAAGAGTATACCCAATAGCAGCACGGTGCTTCTTCGGAGTTTTTAATAATCTCTCTTCTTCATGTTCTGAAAGGTTAGCACTAATAATAACAAGATATATCTTTTTCTCATAAAGATAAGCATATTTAAGAGTATCCGGTAACGGTTTAAGCTCAAACACGGGATCACCCTTGGGTGGAGGAGGATCCCCTAGGATTTCAACAGGTAAATTGTGTTTCAGAATAGGTTCCTGTTTAAAGAATACTTCATCTAATTCTCTTCCTTCATTTATAAACATATCATTTTCATGGTCTAGAAAATATTGTTCTAAAGGATCACTAGGAGGTACGGCAATAGAAGCAAGACCAATAATTTCATCTTTACTAGGTAATTCTTCTTCATGGTGTTGTCTACTAAATTTAGAAAAATTAAATTCATGAGTCATATCATCTAAATCAACAGTAACAACATCTCTTGTGCAATCTATGGTAGCATTAATAGTATTTAAGAAGGGTCTACCAAATATAATGGGACAGAAGCTATCTTGTGGGGAACCAAGAACAAGAAAATCAGCATGATATTTAGTTTTCCCACACAAGACTTCAACATCTCTTACAATTCCCATTGGTGAAATAGTATCTCTATTAGCAAGTTTAATTGTGACATCAATATCTTCTAACTCAACAGGTGCAATGTCATGCCTAATTTCTTTGTATAAGTCAATAGGTATTGCACTAGCACTAGCACCCATATCACATAAAGCCATGATAACAATGATCTCCTATTTTAATAGAAATAACAACCATACCTACCACAGGTCTAGGTTTATCTGTATCACGGGGTTTAGCAATTCTAGCAGTTTCATCATAGAAATAAATAACATGCCCATCTATATTATCAGACAAGAGATCTTTAACAATAGCAATATTAGGTTCAACTTTAACTTGCTCAGGAGGTGTATATGTTTTAATATTGCTTTTATGAACCACAGTTGAAGCTTTAGCACGGTCCTTTATCCTAATAGGAAAAGGTGGTTTCTCAACATAAGAAGTAGGAACAATAGGATCATTATAAGTGATAGTCTTTTCTTCAACTTTAATAGGTGGAGCCACTTTTACTTCTATGGGAGGATGATATTTAAACCACTTCTCCTTGGGGAGATCAACATAAGCAGCAAAAGATTCACAGAAAGAAGCTACTATCTCAGAGTCAAGTCCATATTTAGTGCTAAATTTACGAAAAATATCGGTATCCATAAAAGTTTTAACACAATCAAAACTAGGTGTCATACCTGACTCCTTACCATTGTCGAGGTCCCAATCTTCGGAGTTGCGTTTAATTCTTTCCAATAAATCCCATTTGAATTCAATAGTCTTCATCATAAAAGAGCCAGCACAAGAAGTATCAAGCATAGTGCGATTGTTATCAGAAAGCCGAGCATAAAAATTTTGAATAATCATTTCTCTTGAGAGCTCATGATTGGGGCATGAATATAACATTGATTTAAGCATCCCCCAAGCTTGAGCGATGCTTTCTCCTTCACGAGGCCAAAAATTATATATATAATTGCGATCACGATGAACAAGATGCATAGGATAAAACTTTTGATGAAATTCCAATTTCAATTGTTTGTAGTTCCAAGACTCCATATCATCACATAGCCTATACCATGTTGATGCATCTCGCCTCAAAGATAAGGGGAAGACCTTCTTCTTAACAACATCTCTGGGTACACCTGCAAGCTTAAATAATCCACAAACTTCATCCACATATATTAGATGCTCATCAGGATGTTTTGTTCCATCTCCCAAAAAAGGATTAGCTAGCAGTTTTTCTACCATACCCAAAGGAATTTCAAAGCAAGCATTTTCATTTTCAGTAGGTTCAGTAGGTTGAGGAGCAACTCTTTGCTCTACTGGTCGGGGTGAAGATACCCCGAACAAGCCCCTCAGAGGATTACTTTCCATAGTAACAAGTGACAGTAAATTTCCGCACACTATATAAATTTTTCCTTACCAAATTCCACCTACCAAAGGCGCTTCACTCCCCGGCAACGGCGCCACAAAAGAGTCTTGATGACCCACAAGTATAGGGGATCTATTGTAGTCCTTTCGATAAGTAAGAGTGTTGAACCCAACGAGGAGCATAAGGAAATGATAAGCGGTTTCCACCAAGGTATTCTCTGCAAGTACTGAAATAAGTGGTAACAGATAGTTTTGTGATAGGATAATTTGTAACGAGCAACAAGTAACAAAAGTAAATAAAGTGCAGAAAGGTGGCCCAATCCTTTTGGTAGCAAAGGACAAGCCTGGACAAACTCTTATATGATGTAAAGCGCTCCCGAGGACACATGGGAATATCGTCAAGCTAGTTTTCATCACGCTCATATGATTCGCGTTCGGTACTTTGATAATTTGGTATGTGGGTGGACCGGTGTTTGGGTGCTGCCCTTACTTGGACAAACATCCCACTTATGATTAACCTCTATTGCAAGCATCCGCAAATACAACAAAAGTATTAAGGTAAACCTAACCATAGCATGAAACATATGGGTCCAAATCAGCCCCTTACGAAGCAACACATAAACTAGGGTTTAAGCTTCTGTCACTCTAGCAACCCATCATCTACTTATTACTTCCCAATGCCTTCCTCTAGGCCTAAACAATGGTGAAGTGTCATGTAGTTGATGTTCACATAACACCACTAGAGGAGAGACAACATACATCTCATCAAAATATCAAACAAATACCAAATTCACATGACTACTAATAGCAAGACTTCTCCCATGTCCTCAGGAACAAAAGTAACTACTCAGAAAGCATAAACATGTTCATAATCAGAGGGATATTAATGTGCATATAGGATCTGAACATATGATCTTCCACCAATTAAACCAACTATCATCAACTACTAGGAGTAATTAACACTACTAGCAACCTACTAGCACCAATCCCGGACTTGGAGACAAGAATTGGATACAAGAGATGAACTAGGGTTTTGAGATGAGATGGTGCTGATGAAGATGTTGATGGAGATTGCCCTCTCCCGATGAGAGGAGCGTTGGTGATGATGATGGTGATGATTTCCACCTCCTGGAGGGAAGTTTCCCCGGCAGAACAGCCCCGCCAGAACCCTAGATTAGCTCCGCCAAGGTTCTGCCTCATGGCGGCGGAGTTTCGTCCGAAAAGATGGCTTATGATTTTTTTCCCATCGAAAGAGTCCATATAGCAGAAGATGGTCACCGGAGGGCCACCAGGGGGCCCATGAGGTAGGGGGGCTCCCCCACCCTCGTGGGCAGGGTGTGGCCCCCTGGTGAAGTTCTTGCGCTCAATGTTTTTATATATTTGGAAAACATCATCCGTGAAGTTTCAGGACTTTTGGAGCTGTGCAGAATAGGTCTCTAATATTTGCTCCTTTTCCAGCCAGAATCCCAGCTGCCGGCATTCTCCCTCTTTATATAAACCTTGTAAAATAAGAGAGAATAGGCATAAGTATTGTGACATAATGTGTAATAAGCCCATAATGCAATAAATATTGATATAAAAGCATGATGCAAAATGGACGTATCAAATACTGATGTAGCTTCAAGCGACATCAAAAGGAATTTCTGGCACCGTTGTCGGGGAGGATCTTCAACATATACCAGGTTCCTAATCACAAATCCCATGTCCTCGCAATTTACATTATTTTCCATTTGCCTCTCGTTTTCCTCTCCCCCACTTCACAAAAAATTGCCTTTTTATTCGCCTCTCTTTTTCGTTCGTCGTTTCCTCGTCAGATCTATCCTTTGCTTGCAATCATGAGTGATTTCGGTATGGCACCTACAGATGATGGCCTAACTCCTAAAATTGGACGTACGGGAAATTTGGATGCTAAAACTTTTATCTTGGGGGAAAGGGAACATTATAGGAAAAGACCGTATCCTAGAATTTTTCAATTGTGTTGGGAATCTAAGTCTTGATGATGCTCCTATACTTAAAACTACTAGATCTTATGCGGATGCTATTTCAGCACTAGTTCTGAAACTTGAAAGTAAATTTATTCGTACCCATCCTACTTTGCAAAGATTGTTTTTTTGAGCTGCCCATTATAAAGAATCCTAGGGCTAAAAAGTTGGCCACTCTCGTTATTATGAATGATTTTGACTACATAATACGGGAAGCTAGGGAAATCTTTGATTTTTATGGTATGAATCGTGAAAAACCTGTGATAGATGAAATTCTTTACAATAGTGACTATGATTTAAGACATTTGTTTGGGGATAATAAAATCTTTGATGAGAATCTTAAAAATGAAGTCCCCGTTCTAGATATAATCCAACAAGTTTTCAACAATATTAACCAACATTACTCTTGGATTGTTGCGGGGAATCAAAGAGGTTATGATGAACATCAACATAGGAGTGCTAAGGTTTCTATGGATAATATGTTTCATGTTGTGTTTACAAAACCCCATGATGAAAACACCTCTAAGAAGGTTAAGAAGAAATATGACAAAACTTAGATCCTTTCTTTATGCCTAGATAAGGGCGTAAAACTATAGCGCTTGTTGGGAGGCAACCCAATGAATAAAATTTATTTTTGCTTTTTGCTTCCTGTTTTTGAGTGTTATCATAATTATTCTACTGTTATTATTGTGTTTTTTATGATTTAATTAGTGTTTGTGCCAAGTAAAGCCTTTAGGATCTTCTTGGGTGATAGTTGTTTGATCTTGCTGAAAAAATAGAAACTTTTGCGCTTGCGAAAATAATTATCAATTTTTACCAGAGAGCGATAAAATACCCATTCCACTTGTGGTAGATGAATATACAAATTGCTCAGGTCATCCTAATTTTTCATAATTTTTGGAGTTACAGAAGTATTCAAAATAGTCAGATTGCTACACACTGTTCTGTTTTGATAGATTATGTTATCTTTGTGTTGTGTGCTTATTTTGATGGCTCTATGGTTTTCTTTGATGAGTTTTTGCCATAGAAAAGTTTGAATACAGTAGATATATTTCAAGAACAAAATATGAAATGGTTCGATACAACACTTATAGTAGTAATTTATTATTCTTATACTAACAGATCTCATGAAGGTTTTTGTTGAGTTTTGTGTGATTGAAGTTTTCAAGTTTTGGGTTATCTTACGATGGATGAAGGAATAAGGAGTAGAAGAGCCTAGGCTTGGGGATGCCCCGGCATCCCAAGCTATTATCCAAAATGAGCAACCAACTAAGCTTGGGGATGCCCCCGAGTGGCATCCCCTCTTTCTTCTTCTAACGACCATTGGTATTTTACTCGAAGCCATGTTTTTATTCACCACATACTATGTGTTTTGCTTCGAGCGTCTTGTATGATATGAGTCTTTGCTTGTTTTATTTTGTGTTTTAAGTCTTGATCCCTTCCCGGACACACCTATTTGAGAGAGCCAAAATTATGTCATGACTTGTTAGAATTGCTCTCTATGCTTCACTTAAATCTTTTATGAGATATGGACTTGCTCTAGTTCTTCACTTATATATTTTTGAGCACGGTGTGCTTTGTATTTTTGAAGAAATGCTCTCTTGCTTCACTTAGATTTATTTGAGAGTTAGTAAAATTTTCAAGATATTCTCTCTTGCTTCACTTAAATTAATTTGAGAGAAAAAAATATTATGCTCATGATCTTAACTTATATTTGTTTGAGCTTATGAAAAGTGACACATGAAAATTAGTCCCAAAGAGATAGATATCCAAGAAGGATATAATAAAAACTTTCATGAAGATCACTGGATAAAATAAACTTGATTCTTAGTAATAGTTTTGAGATATGATGATGTGATATGTGATTCATCTTGATGAGTAATTATGCTTTGGTAAGAATATTGGTGTTAAGGATTGTGATTCCCTATGCAAGCACGAAAGTCAATAACTATGCAATGAAATTATATCCTACTTATGGTGCATTATTCAGTGTTAGTTATGCTTAATGCTCGCTTACGAGATTATTCGTTTCTTGGTTGGTCGCTTCTCAATCTTTTGCAAGCCTTCATTTTGCACTAAGTATGATCACTACTTGTGCATCCAAAAACCTTTAAACCAGTTTTGCCATATGAGTCCACTATATCTACCTGTATGCGGTATTCTCTTGCCATTCTAAGCAACATTGCATGTCCCATCTCTAATTTTTAAAAGTAAATTTCTCTTTTGTGTGTTCGTTTCGCTCGCGGAGTGGTGAGGGGTGGCTAATATTTTCCATGCTAGATGTGTTATTCTCAAGATGAGTGTTTATTCACTTGTCATTGCATGAGAGTAAGACAAAGGTATTAGGGATGCCAGTCCCGAAATTAAAAAATGAATTTACTTTATGTTTTCAAATAATAAATTCCTTGGAAAGTGTTGGTATGGAGGGCACCCGTGGATACGGTTAGCCATGGAAAGTGAAAGTATGCTGGAAAAAGGAATAAACTTTATTTTCCGTTTGGGAACCGCTTATGATATATCTAGCATGGGATGTGTTGGGAACTCTAAGTCGTTTTCATTGGTGGGATGGATACACCTCCCATATTGTTTTTATCACTAAGTTTTTTCACTTTGAGCTCTGGCACCTCTACAAATCCCTACTTCCCTCTATGAAGGGCCTTTCTTTTACTTTATGCAATTTTTATTTTGAATTTGAGTCTCCATCTTCTCTTATAAAAGCACCAACTAGGAGGCAATATGATCGTACTTGAGTATTGGGTGTAGCTAATATGCGAGTGTGTTTCATGAATGTATCAATGATTGAGCATGATGGGATAGGGATGGCTTATTTTAGCGTTGATATTTTGAAAGACATGGTTGCTTGTTCATATGCTTGAGTATTTAAATTATCATGTCAAAACTAGACTATTGCTTTGAACAACATAGAAGTTCAAATGTCCATGCTATAAAGAAAAGAATATGATATGACATGTTAGGCAGCATTCCACATCAAAAATTCTGTTTTTATCACTTCCCTACTCGAGGACGAGTAGGAGTTAAGCCTGGGGATGCTGATACGTCTCCAACGTATCTATAATTTTTCATTGTTCCATGTTGTTATATTATCAATCTTAGAAGTTTTATAATCAGTTTATAGTCATTTTATATCATTTTTTGGTAGTAACCTATTGACATAGTGCCAAGTGCCAGTTGATGTTTTTTCCATGTTTTTAACATCGCAGAAAATCAAAATCAAACGGAGTCCAAATGCTACGAAACTTTACAGAGAATTTTTATGGGCCATAAGGAACACAACGGGCCCTGGCTGCGCCTAGGGGTGCCCCGAGGGGACCACAACCCACCAGGGCGCGCCTGGTGGGTTGTGCCCACCTCGGGTGCCCCCCGGACCGCCTCTTTGCTCTATAAATACCCCAATATTCCCAAAACCCTAGGGGAGTCAACAAAATATTTATCCAGCCGCCGAAGAGTCTAGAACCACCAGATCCAATCTAGACACCATCTCGGATGGGGTTCACCACCTCCATTGGTGCCTCTCTGATGATGCGTGACTAGTTCTTTGTAGACCTTTGGGTCCATAGTTAGTATCTAGATGGTTTCGTCTCTCTCTCTCTCTTGATTCTCAATACAATGGTTTCTTGGAGATCCATATGATGTAACTCTTTTGCGGTGTGTTTGTTGGGATCCGATGAACTTTGAGTTTATGATCAGATCTATCTTATTATATCCATGAAAATATTTGAGTTTCTTTGATCTCTTTTATGCATGATTGCTTATAGCCTCGTATTTCTTCTCCGATATTTGGGTTTTCTTTGGCCAACTTGATATATTTATCTTGCAATGGGAAGGGGTGCTTTGTAGTGGGTTCGATCTTATGGTGCTTGATCCCAGTGACAGAAGGGGAACCGACACGTATGTATCGTTGCTACTAAGGATAAAACGATGGGGTATATCTCCACATAGATAGATCTTGTCTACATCATGTCATCGTTCTTATTGCACTACTCCATTTCTCCATGAACTTAATACACTAGATGCATGCTAGATAGCGGTCGATGTGTGGAGTAATAGTAGTAGATGCAGGCAGGAGTCGGTCTACTAAACTTGGACGTGATGCCTATATAATGATCATTGCCTGGATATCGTCATGAGTATTTGAAGTTCTATCAATTGCCCAACAGTAATTGGTTCACCCATCGTTTGCTATTTTCTTGAGAGAAGCCACTAGTGAAACCTATGGCCCCGGGTCTCTTTCTCATATTATTTGCCTCTGTGATCTACTTTTATTTGCTTTTATTTTCAGATCTATTAATCCAAAATCCCAAAAATACTTTGCTGCACTTTATTTTATTTGTGATCTATTTATTCAATCTATTACAACTTTCTCCCGTCACACACCAATTTCTGGCACCGTTACCTGAAAGGGATTGACAACCCCTTTAACACGTCGGGTTGCGAGGATTGTTATCTGTGTGCAGGGGCTATTTACGTTATGTTGCTTGGTTCTCCTACTGGTTCGATAACCTTGGTTTCATATCTGAGGGAAATACCTACTACCGCTGTGCTGCATTATCCCTTCCTCTTTGGGGAAATACCGACGTAGCTTCAAGCGACATCACATCCCTCCCACTCGGGGGCTTAGCTGTGAACCAGTTTCGCCTAAGTTAAAAATATATTCCGAGTGGAGAGCATCCCTCCCACTCGGAGGCTTAGCAGCGAACCAGTTTCGCCTAAGTTAAAAAAACTACTAGGAGTGGAGAGCATCCCTCCCACTCGGAGGCTTAGCCGCGAACCAGTTTCGCCTAACTTAAACAACCTACTCTGAGTGGAGAGCATCCCTCCCACTCGGGGGCTTAGCCACGAACCAGTTTCACCTGAGTTAAAAATCTATTCTGAGTGGAGAGCATCACTCCCGCTCGGGGGCTTGGCCGCGAACCAGTTTCGCCTAAGTTAAAAATCTATTCCGAGTGGAGAGCATCCCTCCCACTTAGAGGCTTAGCCGCAACCCGGTTTCGCCTATGTTAAAAAAACTACTCCGAGTCGAGAGCATCCCACCCAGTCGGAGGCTTAGCCGCGAACCAGTTTTGCCTAAGTTAAAAAACCTACTCCGAGTGGAGAGCATCCCTCCCACTCACGCGCTTAGCCGCGAACCGGCTTCATCTAAGTTAAAAATCTATTCCGAGTAGAGAGCATCCCTCCCACTCGGCCGTGAACCAGTTTCGCCTAATTCAAAAAACTACTCCGAGTGGAGAGCATCCCTCCCACTCGGAGGCTTAGCCATGAACCAGTTTCGCCTAAGTTAAAAAACTAATCCAAGTGAAGAGCATCCCTGCCACTTGGGGTCTTAGCCATGAACCAGTTTTGACTAAGTTAAAAAACTACTCCGAGTGGAGAGCATCCCTCCCACTTGGAGGCTTAGCCGCGAACCAGTTTCACCTAAGTTAAACACTACTTTGAGTGGAGAGAATCCCTCCCACTCTGGGGCTTAGCTGTGAACTAGTTTCGCCTAAGTTAAAAAACTACTTTGAGTGGTGAGCATCCTTCCCACTCGGGGGCTTAGCCGTGAACCCGTTTCGCCTAAGTTACAAACTACTCCGAGTGGAGAGCATCCCTCCCACTCGGGGACTTAGTCGGGAACCCATTTCACCTAAGTTACAAAACTACCCCGAGTGGCGAGCATCCCTCCCACTTGTGGTCTTAGCCACGAACCCGTTTTGCCTAAGTTACAAAACCACTCTGAGTGGTGAGCATCCCTCCCACTCGGGGGCTTAGCCGCGAACCCGTTTCGCCTAAGTCACAAAACTACTCCAAGTGGAGAGCATCCCTCCCACTCGGGGGCTTAGCCGCGAACCAGTTTCGCCTAAATTACAAAACTACTTCGAATGCAGAGCATCCCTCCCACTCGGGGCTTAGCCGCGAACTGATGTCTACTATGCAACTTTATTCTTGTAGACACGTGTTGGGCCTCCAAGTGTAGAGTTTTGTAAGACAGTAGCAATTTTCCCTCAACTTTATGACCTAAGGTTTATCAATCCGTGGGAGGCGTAGGATGAAGATGTTCTCTCTCAAACAACCTTGCAGCCAAATAATAAAAAGTCTCTTGTGTCCCCAACACACCTAATACAATGGCAAATTGTATAGGTGCACTAATTCGACGAAGAGATGGTGATAAAAGTGTAATATAGATGGTAGAAATATATTTTTATAATCTGAATAAATAAAAACAGCAAGGTAGCAAATAGTAAACGGGCACAAAAACGGTATTGCAATGCTTGAAAATCAGGCCTAGGGTCCGTGCTTTCGCTAGTGCATTCTCTCAACAGTGCTAATATAATTGGATCTTATAACCGTCCCTCAACGTGCAAAGAAAAATCACTCCAAAGTTCCTATGTAGCAGAGAACATAAGACAAAATTGTTTGTAGGGTACGAAACCACCTCAAAGCTATTCTTTCCGATCAATCTATCCTAGAGTTCGTACTAAAATAACACGAAGCTATTCTTTCCGATCGATCTAACCAAGAGTTCGTACTAAAATAACACCAAAGAAAATTCAGATTCATAATATTCAATCCAACACAAAGAACCTCAAAGAGTGCCCCAAGATTTCTACCACAGAAACAAAGACAAGAACATGCATCAACCCCTATGCATAGATTACCCCAATGTAACCTCGGGAATCCACGAGTTGAGTGCCAAAACATATATCAAGTGACTCAATACGATACCCCATTGTCACCACGAGTATTCAATTGCAAGACATATTTCAAGTGTTCTCAAATCCATAAAAGTGCTCAATCCGATAACAACGAAATCTCAAAGGGAAAAACTCAATTCATCACAACAAGATAGAGAAGGGAAAAGACCATATGATCTGACTATATTAACAAATCCCGCGATACATCAAGATCGTGACATCTCAAGAACACGAGAGAGATAGAGAGAGGGAGATTAGACACATAGCTACTGGTACCAACCCTCAACCCCGAGGGTGCACTACTCCCTCCTCATCGTGGTGGCCGCCGGGATGATGAAGATGGCCACCGGATATGATTCCCCCCTCCGATAGGGTGCCAAAATGGGGTCTAGATTGGTTTTCGATGGCTACAGAGCCTTGCGGCGGTGGAACTTCTGATCTAGGTTCACCCCAAGGGTTTTCAGAATATTTGTGAATTTTGGGGTAAAGAGGGGGTGCGGGAGGCCATCGAGGTGGGCACAACCCACCTAGGCTCGCCTGGGCCCCCAGGCGTGCCCCGATGGGTCGTGCCCCCCTCGAGGCACCCACAGGTGCTTTTCTGGCCCATCCTGGGTGTTCTGGTCCATAAAAAATCTCCAAAAAGTTTTGTGGTGTTTGGACTTCGTTTGATATTGATTTCCTACGGTGTAAAAAACAAGCAAAAAAAGCAAATGGCACTGGGCACTGGGTCAATAGGTTAGTCCCAAAAAATGATATAAAGTTGCTATAAAATGATTGTAAAACATCCAAGAATGATAAAATAACAACATGAGTACTTCATAAATTATAGATACATTGGAGACGTATCAGCATCCCCAGGCTTAATTCCTACTCGTCCTCAAGTAGGTAAATGATAAAAGAAATAATTTATGAAGTGTGAATGCTAGCAAAGTGCATAAGTTTGATCAATGATAATTTCAATCACTTTTCCTAGCATCATGACAGCAACTCTTTCTTATAAAATTTCTCATGTTTAAAGTAGCAACCAATTCACATGTTAAGGTTCAAATAATGAATTCTCTTGAAACTCAACAACCTATCTTCTCCGTCACCAAGCAAATGCAATTCAACTTATTCAATAGAGTCTAAGTAAGTGCTCCACATACTCAACCATCATATAGTCTTCTATGATTGCTAACACTCACCCCATACACATGAGCAAAATGTTTCAACCAGACACACAGAAAGATAGGGGCTTATAATTTTGCCTCCCAACGTATTCACCTCAAGGGTGATGTCAACAATAGTAACTCATGCTACCCATATCCAACTAGATATATGTGCCTAGATCTTTCTTCACCACATGATTCTTGCCAAAAGAGAAAAATAAAAAGGAATATAGAAGAAAAAAAACTTTGACTCTTTGCATAAAGTAAATACTGAAAAGTAAAAGATAGTCCCTTCGCAGAGGGAAGCAGAGGTTGCCATGTGCTTATTTGTTTGTATGCTCAACCCCTTAGTGCAAAAGAACGTCACATTATATTTCCCCTTATGATAGCAACCTTTATTATGCAGTCTGTCGCTTTTATTCTTTGCCATCACAAGTTCTTACAATGCTCAATTTTCTCTTACACTAAATGATCTAACATTTTTAGAAGCAATTTTTATTGCCTTATTGCACTGATGACAGCTTACTTGAAAGATCTTATTCAATCCTTAGGTAGGTATGGTGGACTCTTGAAAATAAGATTTGGGTTTAAGGGTTTTTGGATGCACAAGTAGTATCTCTACTTGGTGCGGAATTTTTGGCTAGCAAAGATGGGAGAAAGCACCGCATGTTGAAGGACTATGACAATATAACTTCTATGTGAATATGAACAAACATAAACCATTATCTTGTCTTCCTTGTCCAACGTCAACAATTTTGGCATATAATATTTTGATGGGGGCTCACAATCACAAAAGATTTCCACGATAGTGTATTTGCATGTGAAAATTCTCTTCCTTATACTAATTGCTTGTATGACCAATATTGTGATTGTCAAGCCTCAAAATATTTCACATTCTAAACCCAATGTGAAGCTACCACTAGGCATGATATGATTTCAACCTCATGACATTCAATTTATTCAACAATTTACTCATAGGATATAAGTGAAGCACAAGAGTAAATGACAAGCTACTCCTAAAAGATATAAATGAAGATCATGAGCATAATATTTCTTTCTCTCAAATTAATTTAAGTGAAGCAAGATAGAATTTCTTCAAAAATACTAAAGCACACATCATGTGAAGAAGCAAAAACTTAGGCTCAACCGATACTCACCGATAATTGTTGAAGAAGAAAGGTGGGATGCTTACCGGGGCATCCCCAAGCTTAGATGCTTGAAACTTCTTGAAACATTATTTTGGGGTGCCTTGGGCATCACCAAGCTTGAGCTTTTTTGTCTCCTTAATCCCTCCCATATCATGGTTTTCCTCAATCTCAAAAGCCTCATCCACACAAAACTCAACAAGAACTCGTGAGATAAGTTAGTATAAACCAATGCAAAAACCTTATCCTTCTCTACTATAGAAAATCACTAAAATTATTATTCAACATTGAATACTAAATGCCTCTGCATATTTAATACTCCTATCCTCAAATAGAATCATTAAACAAGCAAATGTATGCAAACAATGCAAACATAACAGCAATCTGCCAAACCAGTACAGTCTGTAAAGAATGCAAGAGTATCAATACTTATTTATCTCCAAAACTTCTGAAAATTTAACACACTGTAGAAAATTTATCAGAGCTTATTGTGCAAAATGTTTCAACATTTTATCACATTTTGACTTTTCTAGGGAGTTTTTGCAACATCGATAAACTTTCTGTTTTGAAATAGCAACTCATATACTTGCAAGATAAGTATGGCAAAGGCTATACTTGATATTTTTATTAAAATAAAAGATGCAAAACATTATTATAAATAAAAGCAAGAAAATCCTAACAAAATAAATGATGCTCCATGTAAAACTCATATCATCTGACGAATGAAGACATAGCTCCAAGTGAGGTTACCGATAATCTTGAAGACGAAAGAGGGGATGCCTTCCGGGACATCCACAAGTTTAGTTGCTTAGATCTCCCTTGAATATTACCTTGGGGTGCCTTGGGCATCCCCAAGCTTAGGGTCCTGTCACTCTTTATTGTCCTCATATCGACATCTCACCCAAAACTTGAAAACTTCAATCACACAAAACTTAATGGAACTTTGTGAGATAGGTTAGTATGATAAAGAGCAAACCATTTCACTTTTGGTACTGTCCAAGACAAGATTCATAATTGTTATCACACAATTCCTACTGTAGCATATCATTTCCATAATTTATATTGAGCAATATAATCCATGGAAACTAGAAAACAAGCAAACTATGCATTGAAAACAGAATCTATCAAAAACAGGACAGTCTGTAGTAATCTATACTCCAACCATACTTCTGCTACTCCAAAAATTCTGAAGAAATAGGAAAACCTGGTAAATTTATATATTAATATTCTGCAAAAATAATCAGTATTTTATCACACCTTTGTTAAAAAGGAGAATTTTTCTCCTGAGCACAAAAGTTTCTGTTTTTCAGCAAGATCAAATCAACTATCACCGTAAGACATCCCAAAGGTCTTACTTGGCACTTTATTTAAACAAAAGAAATAAAACATGATTACTACAGTATCATAATAATGTGAACACACAAAAACAGTAGGTAAAAGTGTTGGGTTGTCTCCCAACAAGCGCTTTTCTTTAATGCCTTTTAGCTAGGCATGATGATTTCAATGATGCTCGCACAAAAGATAAGAATTGAAACATAACAAGAGCATCATGAAACACATGGCAAGCATATTTAAGCCTAACCCACTTCCTATGCATAGGGATTTTGTGAGCAAATAACTTTTGGGAGCAAGAATCAACTAGCATAGGAAGGCAAAACAAACATAACTTCAAGATTTTCAACACATAGAGAGGAAACTTGATATTATTGCAATTCCTACAAGCATATCACTGGTACGCGTCGGTTCTAAACAAAAGGTTTTTAACCCCTTTCTGTGATGGCATTTGTAACCGTCACCAAGTGAGTGTGCGATAGGGTGTCCTTCCCACACGACCCAAAAATCGTCGGGGATAGGCCCTCCTGGGACCCAGGCTGGGGCCGTGTGCGATCGGGCGAGGCATCGAAACCCAATCATTTCCGTAGGTATGTACATCCCACACGGTAATCCGAGAAAATCATTTCCGTAGGTATGTACATCCCACATGGTGAATCCCAGAAAAACATTTCCATTCGTATGTATATCACACACAGTCAATCCAAGGAATACATTTCCGTTCTGATGTACATCCCACACAGTCCATCCAGGGAAAAAGTTTACGTTCGCATGTACATCCCACACAGTTTTATGTATACACTCGTGTGTGAATGGTGTAACTATCACACACGCTCTGCCTTGGTTAACTGTTTGCTTTCATTAACTACATCACACACGACTTGATGTAGAAAACTGTGTGGCATTGGGCTATCCATCACAAGCGCTTTTACTGCCAGAAACGTTTGCAAAGTTCCATGACCATCTGTTCTCTTTTTATTTTTGCCTCTAATTTATTATTCTAATTGGAAATTTTGAAATATGAAATGCGCAATTCAAATTCTTAGCACAATGGTTCAACAACGAATTCATAAATAAAATTGCCAGTACAATATGTTTAGTAATTACAGGATTAGGCAGCAATTAACTATGATGAACCACAGTATTTAAAGGCGGTAAAGGTGAAGAGACAAGTGTAAATCATTTTGACTGCCGACGGTGTTGAAGAAGCGGAATGCGCATAATGTGCCTTCCTGCATGCCATAGGCACGAACCACTTTTGTCCAACCCATTGTGACGATCGCCCGCCCATCCTTCACTGCCTTCAGGAAGACTTCTAGAGCATTATCATGGTAGCATGAATTATATACTTTAACCTTAGTTGCCTCCACTCCGGTCATGTAGTTTGCAAGGTAATCATCAGTAAATAGCTTCGGAAACCACTGAAAATAGAAAAATATCAGATACTGAGGTCTAATAGAGTAACTTGTTGTGGGCAGGCGGAAAAGGCAACACATTACTTACCATCCTAAAGTTCACTGTTGTCTTCGGCAAAGTGTAAATAAAGAGCTTAATTCCAATCACCTGTTTCTTTCGCCTAACAATCTTTCTTAGTTTCCTCACTTGACGCTTGTTCACGAATATCTCATTGCCCCATACGCAAAAGGGATCGAAGCGTGGATCAGTACCGCTCATATATGTACCTAGAAGCAACCAGTAAATGTTAGAAGCTAAACTGAGATTGCACAAATGATGTAAAATACAACTACCTATGTTCCTAAGTACAAGTATTTTTTTGAGATTTCAATATGAACTACATACGGATGTATATAGAATTATAGATGTAGTTTAGATTATAATCTAGATTCACCCATTTTGCTCCTTATGTAGTCTATATTCAAATCTCTAAAATACTTATATTTAGGAATAGATGGTGTATAAGACATGGGATGCTGCTAACCTCAATGGCAAACAACAGCATCGCCCATTGTAGCCCTGTGTAAGTATATGGAAAGCCAATGTTAACTACAACAGGGTGAACTTCCACCAAAAATAGCAAATGGTAATAAAACGGCAGCATCTGTAGTGATATCTTCATTTCGAAAGAGTAGCACGGTAGCAAAGGGACACATTAAAAAATGGATACAGCTGTTAATTGCAACAGGCTTAACAACACCCTAATTCATGTTTTGTAAGTTTGTAGCCATTGAAATACAACTCTTTAAAAATGGATACAACTATTAATTGCAACAGGCTTAATGGCCATTGAAACCGGTACTGATAAAAATGCAATTGGCAGAGTTAAACATCACAGGGCAGGTGCTGCCAGAGTAGATAATGGCCCAGTTGTCTATAAAAAGGTAGGAAAAATAGCTAAAACATGTTAGGCATGTTTACTACAACATGCTTAATACATCGACCGTACAAAACATAGCCATTAATTGCATCTAGTATTGGTAAGATTGAACTGGTGGGTACATACTTGGTAGGTCCTGAGAGGTAGTTGATGGGGCACTTCATCTTGGCCAGAGCCCGCCCAAAGTCAGCGGCGGCGGAGGCGAGCTGTTCCTCCGGGTCGAAGCGTGGATCAGTGCACTGACATGTGTACCTACAGGCAACCAGTAAATGGTAGAAGTTAAACTGCAATTGCACAAATGATGTGAAATACTATAAGACATGGGATGTAGCTAACCTCGACGGCAAACAATAGGATCGGCCGTTATGACCCTGTGTAAGTACATGGACAAGCATGTTAAGTGCAATAGGGTTAGCATCCACCAAAAATAGTAAATGGGCAACATCTCTAGTATATCTTCATTGCGGAGAGTAGCATGGTAGCAAATGGACATATTAAAAAATGGATACAATTGTTAGTTGCAACTGGCTTAACAGCATCCTAAGTCAAGTTTTGTAAGTTTGTAGCCATTGAAATACAACTGTTTAAAAATGGATTCAACTGTTAATTGCAACGGTCTTAATAGACATTGAAACCGGTAATGATAAAGATGCAATTGGCATAGTTAAACATCACAAGGCAGGTGCTGCCAGAGCAGAGAATGGCCCATATGTCTATAAAAAGGTAGGGAAAGTAGCAAAAACGTGTTAGGCATGTTTACTAGAACATGCTTAATACATCGACCATACAAAACATAGCCATTAATTGCAACTGGTATTGGTAAGAATGAACTAGAGAGTACATACTCGGTAAGTCCTGAGAGGTAGTTGCTGGGTCACTTCATCTTGGCCAGAGCTCGCCCAAAGCCAGTGACGGTAGAGGCGAGCTGTTCCTCTGGGCCGAAGCGTGGATCAGTGCACAAATTATGTGAAATACTGTAAGACATGGGATGCAGCTCACCTCGACGGCAAACAAAAGCATCGACCGTTATGACCCTGCGTAAGTACATGGACAAGCATGTTAAGTACAACAGGGTTAGCATCCACTAAAAATAGCAAATGGGCAGCATCTCTAGTGATATCCTGAGTCATGTATTGTAAGTTTGTTGCTTGTATTGGTGAAATTGAGCTGAACACGGGAATATTTGAACATCACACGGTGTGCAGTACTGAAATAAACAAGGCATGAACATGCTTAATGTTGGGTTTCGTAGTAATTTCAAAAAAATTCCTACGCACACGCAAGATCATGTGACGCATAGCAACGAGAGGGGAGAGTGTTGTCTACGTACCCAACGCAGACCGACTGCGGAAGCGATGACACAACGTAGAGGAAGTAGTCGTATGTCTTCA
Source organism: Triticum urartu (assembly GCF_003073215.2). Classification (NCBI taxonomy): domain Eukaryota; kingdom Viridiplantae; phylum Streptophyta; class Magnoliopsida; order Poales; family Poaceae; genus Triticum; species Triticum urartu. The sequence goes on from NC_053024.1 coordinate 483,220,172, forward strand.
CGATCCAACCGATCAAGCACCGAAACTACGGCACCTCCGAGTTCGAGCACACGTTCAGCTCGATGACGATCCCCGGACTCCGATCCAGCAAAGTGTCGGGGAAGAGCTCCGTCAGCACGACGGCGTGGTGACGATCTTGATGCACTACAGCAGCAGGGCTTCGCCTAAACTCCGCTAGAGTATTATCGAGGAATATGGTGGCAGGGGGCACCGCACACGACTAAGGAATAGATCACGTGGATCAACTTGTGTGTCTCTGGGGTGCCTCTGCCTCAGTATATAAAGGAGCCAAGGGGGAGGGGGGCGTCGGCCAGGAGGAGGGCGCAGGAGGAGTCCTACTCCTTCCGGGAGTAGGACTCCCCCCCCCCAATCCTAGTTGGACTAGGATTCCCCGAGGGGGAAAGATGGAGAGGGGGGCCGGCCACCTTCTCCTAGTCCTAATAGGACTAGGGGAGGGGGGAGGTGCGCAGCCACCTTGGGCTGCCCCTTTCTCCTTTCCACTAAAGCCCATCAAGGCCCATATGGCTCCCGGGGGGTTCCGGTAACCTTCCGGTACTCTGGTAAAATCCCGATTTCACCCGGAACACTTCCGATATCCAAACATAGGCTTCCAATATATCAATCTTTACGTCTCGACCATTTCGAGACTCCTCGTCATGTCCGTGATCACATCCGGGACTCCGAACAACCTTTGGTACATCAAAATGCATAAACTCATAATATAACTGTCATCGTAACCTTAAGCGTGCGGACCCTACGGGTTCGAGAACAATGTAGACATGACCGAGACACGTCTCCGGTCAATAACCAATAGCGGGACCTGAATGCCCATATTGGCTCCTACATATTTTACGAAGATCTTTATCAGTCAGACCGCATAACAACATACGTTGTTCCCTTTGTCATCGGTATGTTACTTGCCCGAGATTCGATCGTCGGTATCCAATACCTAGTTCAATCTCGTTACCGGCAAGTCTCTTTACTCGTTCCGTAATACATCATCCCGCAACTAACTCATTTAGTTGCAATGCTTGTAAGGCTTAAGTGATGTGCATTACCGAGAGGGCCCAGAGATACCTCTCCGACAATCGGAGTGACAAAACCTAATCTCGAAATACGCCAACCCAACATCTACCTTTGGAGACACCTGTAATGCTCCTTTATAATCACCCAGTTACGTTGTGACGTTTGGTAGCACCCAAAGTGTTCCTCTGGCAAACGGGAGTTGCATATCATAGTTATAGGAACATGTATAAGTCATGAAGAAAGAAATGGCAACATACTAAACGATCGGGTGCTAAGCTAATGAAATGGGTCATGTCAATCAGATCATTCAACTAATGACGCGACCTCGTTAATCAAATAACAACTCATTGTTCATGGTTAGGAAACATAACCATCTTTGATTAACGAGCTAGTCAAGTAGAGGCATACTAGTGACACTTTGTTTGTCTATGTATTGACACATGTATTATGTTTCTGGTTAATACAATTCTAGCATGAATAATAAACATTTATCATGATTATAAGGAAATAAATAATAACTTTATTATTGCCTCTAGGGCATATTTCCTTCAGTCTCCCACTTGCACTAGAGTTAATAATCTAGATTACACTTTAATGATTCTAACACCCATGGAGCTTTGGTGCTGATCATGTTTTGCTCATGGAAGAGGCTTAGTCAATGGGTCTGCAACATTCAGATCCGTATGTATCTTGCAAATCTCTGTCTCCCACCTGGACTAGATCCCGGATGGAATTGAAGCGTCTCTTGATGTGTTTGGTCCTTTTGTGAAATCTGGATTCCTTTGCCAAGGCAATTGCACCAGTATTGTCACAAAAGATTTTCATTGGGCCCGATGCACTAGGTATGACACCTAGATCGGATATGAACTCCTTCATCCAGACTCCTTCGTTTGCTGCTTCCGAAGCAGCTATGTACTCCGCTTCACATGTAGATCCCGCTACGACGCTTTGTTTAGAACTGCACCAACTAACAGCTCCACCATTTAATGTAAACACGTATCCGGTTTGCGATTTAGAATCGTCCGGATCAGTGTCAAAGCTTGCATCAACGTAACCTTTTACGACGAGCTCTTTGTCACCTCATATACGAGAAGCATATCCTTAGTCCTTTTCAGGTATTTCAGGATGTTCTTGACCGCTGTCCAGTGATCCACTCCTGGATTACTTTGGTACCTCCCTGCTAGACTTATAGCAAGGCACACATCAGGTCTGGTACACAGCATTGCATACATGATAGATCCTATCGCTGATGCATAGGGAACATCTTTCATATTCTCTCTATCTTCTGCAGTGGTCGGGCATTGATTCTTACTCAATTTCACACCTTGTAACACAGGCAAGAATCCTTTCTTTGCTTGATCCATTTTGAACTTCTTCCAAATTTTGTCAAGGTATGTTGTTTGTGAAAGTCCAATTAAGCATTTTGATCTATCTCTATAGATCTTTATGCCTAATATGTAAGCAGCTTCACCGAGGTCTTTCATTGAAAAACTCTTATTCAAGTATCCCTTTATGCTATCCAGAAATTCTATATCATTTCCAATTAGTAATATGTCATCCACATATAATATCAGAAATGCTACAGAGCTCCCACTCACTTTCTTGTAAATACAGGCTTCTCCAAAAGTCTATATAAAACCAAATGCTTTGATCACACTATCAAAACATTTATTCCAACTCCGAGAGGCTTGCACCAGTCCATAAATGGATCGCTGGAGCTTGCACACTTTGTTAGCTCCCTTTGGATCGACAAACCTTCTGGTTGCATCATATACAACTCTTCTTCCAGAAATCCATTCAGGAATGCAGTTTTGACATCCATCTGCCAAATTTCATAATCATAAAATGCGGCAATTGCTAACATGATTCGGACAGACTTAAGCATCGCTACGGGTGAGAAGGTCTCATCGTAGTCAACCCCTTGAACTTGTCGAAAACCTTTTGCGACAAGTCGAGCTTTGTAGACAGTAACATTACCGTCAGCGTTAGTCTTCTTCTTGAAGATCCATTTATTCTCAATTGCTTGCCGATCATCGGGCAAGTCAACCAAAGTCCATACTTTGTTCTCATACATGGATCCCATCTCAGATTTCATGGCTTCAAGCCATTTTGCGGAATCTGGGCTCACCATCGCTTCTTCATAGTTCGTAGGTTCATCATGATCTAGTAGCATGACTTCCAGAACAGGATTACCGTACCACTCTGGTGCGGATCTCACTCTGGTTGATCTACGAGGTTCAGTAGTATCTTGATCTGAAGTTTCATGATCATTATCATTAGACTTCCTCACTTATTGGTGTAGGTGTCGCAGAAACAATTTTCTGTGATGTACTACTTTCCAACAAGGGAGCAGGTACAGTTACCTCGTCAAGTTCTACTTTCCTCCCACTCACTTCTTTCGAGAGAAACTCCTTCTCAAGAAAGTTTCCGAATTTAGCAACAAAAGTCTTGCCTTCGGATCTGTGATAGAAGGTGTATCCAATAGTTTCCTTTGGATATCCTATGAAGACACATTTCTCCGATTTGGGTTCGAGCTTATCAGGTTGAAGCTTTTTCACATAAGCATCGCAGCCCCAAACTTTCAGAAACGACAACTTTGGTTTCTTGCCAAACCATAGTTCATAAGGCGTCGTCTCAACGGATTTTGATGGTGCCCTATTTAACGTGAATGCGGACGTCTCTAGAGCATAACCCCAAAACGATAGCGGTAAATCAGTAAGAGACATCATAGATCGCACCATATCTAGTAAAGTACGATTACGACGTTCGGACACACCATTACGCTGTGGTGTTCCGGGTGTGAGTTGCGAAACTATTCCACAATTGTTTCAAATGTACACCAAACTCGTAACTCAAATATTCTCCTCCACGATCAGATCGTAGAAACTTTATTTTCTTGTTACGATGATTTTCAACTTCACTCTGAAATTCTTTGAACTTTTCAAATGTTTCAGACTTATGTTTCATTAAGTAGATATATCCATATCTGCTCAAATCATCTGTGAAGGTGAGAAAATAACGATATCCGCCACGAGCCTCAATATTCATCGGACCACATACATCTGTATGTATGATTTCCAACAAATCTGTTGCTCTCTCCATAGTACCGGAGAACGGTGTTTTAGTCATCTTGCCCATGAGGCACGGTTCGCAAGTACCAAGTGATTCATAATCAAGTGGTTCCAAAAGTCCATCAGTATGGAGTTTCTTCATGCGCTTTACACCGATATGACCTAAACGGCAGTGCCACAAATATGTTGCACTATCATTATCAACTCTGCATCTTTTGGCTTCAACATTATGAATATGTGAGTCACTACTATCGAGATTTAATAAGAACAGACCCATGTTTAAGGGTGCATGACCATAAAAGATATTACTCATATAAATAGAACAACCATTATTCTCTGATTTAAATGAATAACCGTCTCGCATCAAACAAGATCCAGATATAATGTTCATGCTCAACCCTGGCACCAAATAATAATTATTTAGGTCTAATACTAATCCCGAAGGTAGATGTAGAGGTAGCGTGCCGACCGCGATCACATCGACTTTGGAACCATTTCCCATGCACATCGTCACCTCGTCCTTAGCCAATCTTCGCTTAATCCGTAGTCCCTGTTTCGAGTTGCAAATATTAGCAACAGAACCAGTATCAAATACCCAGGTGCTACTGCGAGCATTAGTAAGGTACACATCAATAACATGTATATCACATATACCTTTGTTCACCTTGCCATCCTTCTTATCCGCCAAATACTTGGGCAGTTCCGCTTCCAGTGACCAGTCTGCTTGCAGTAGAAGCACTCAGTTTCAGGCTTAGGTCAAGATTTGGGTTTATTCTCCTGCGCAGCAACTTGCTTGCTGTTCTTCTTGAAGTTCCCCTTCTTCTTCCCTTTGCCCTTTTCTTGAAACCAGTGGTCTTATTGACCATCAACACTTGATGCTCCTTCTTGATATCTACCTCCGCAGCTTTTAGCATTGCGAAGAGCTCGGTAATTGTCTTATCCACCCCTTGCATGTTATAGTTCCTCACGAAGCTCTTGTAGCTTGGTGGCAGTGATTGGAGAATTCTGTCAATGACGCAATCATCTGGAAGATTAACTCCCAATTGAATCAAGTGATTATTATACCCAGACATTTTGAGTATATGCTCACTGACAGAACTATTCTCCTCCATCTTGCAGCTATAGAACTTATTGGAGACTTCATATCTCTCAATCCGGGCATTTGCTTGAAATATTAACTTCAACTCCTGGAACATCTCATATGCTCCATGACGTTCAAAACGTCGTTGAAGTCCCGATTCTAAGCCGTAAAGCATGGCACACTGAACTATCGAGTAGTCATCAGCTTTGCTCTGCCAGACGTTCATAACATCTGGTGTTGCTCCAGCAGCAGCCTGGCACCCAGCGGTGCTTCCAGGACGTAATTCTTCTGTGCAGCAATGAGGATAATCCTCAAGTTACGGACCCAGTCCGTGTAATTGCTACCATCATCTTTCAACTTTGCTTTCTCAAGGAACGCATTAAAATTCAACGGAACAACAGCACGGGCCATCTATCTACAATCAAACATAAACAAGCAAGATACTATCAGGTACTAAGTTCATGATAAATTTAAGTTCAATTAATCATATTACTTAAAGAACTCCCACTTAGATAGACATCCCTCTAATCCTCTAAGTGATCACGTGATCCAAATCAACTAAACCATGTCCGATCATCACGTGAGATGGAGTAGTTTCATTGGTGAACATCACTATGTTGATCATATCTACTATATGATTCACGCTCGACCTTTCGGTCTCCGTGTTCCGAGGCCATATCTGTATATGCTTGGCTCGTCAAGTATAACCTGAGTATTCCACGTGTGCAACTGTTTTGCACCCGTTGTATTTGAACGTAGAGCCTATCACACCCGATCATCACGTGGTGTCTCAGCACGAAGAACTTTCGCAACGGTGCATACTCAGGGAGAACACTTCTTGATAATTTAGTGAGAGATCATCTTATAATGCTACCGTCAATCAAAGCAAGATAAGATGCATAAAAGATAAACATCACATGCAATCAATATAAGTGATATGATATGGCCATCATCATCTTGTGCCTGTGATCTCCATCTCCGAAGCACCGTCATGATCACCATCGTCACCGGCGCGACACCTTGATCTCCATCGTAGCATCGTTGTCGTCTCGCCAATCTTATGCTTCTACGACTATCGCTACTGCTTAGTGATAAAAGTAAAGCATTACATTGCGATTGCATTGCATACAATAAAACGACAACCATATGGCTCCTGCCAGTTGCCGATAACTCGGTTACAAAACATGATCATCTCATACAATAAAATTCAGCATCATGCCTTGACCATATCACATCACAACATGCCCTGCAAAAACAAGTTAGACGTCCTCTACTTTGTTGTTGCATGTTTTACGTGGCTGCTACGGGCTTAAGTAAGAACCAATCTCACCTACGCATCAAAACCACAACGATAGTTTGTCAAATAGACTCCGTTTTAACCTTCGCAAGGACCGGGCGTAGCCATACTTGGTTCAACTAAAGTTGGAGAGACAGTCGCCCGCAAGCCATCTATGTGCAAAGCACGTCGAGGGAACCGGTCTCGCGTAAGCGTACGCGTAAGGTTGGTCCGGGTCGTCTCGTCCAACAATACCGCCGAACCAAAGTATGACATGCTGGTAGGCAGTATGACTTGTATCGTCCACAACTCACTTGTGTTCTACTCGTGCATATAACATCAACATAAATAACCTAGGCTCGGATGCCACTGTTGGGTTTCGTAGTAATTTCAAAAAAAATTCCTACGCACACGCAAGATCATGTGATGCATAGCAACGAGGGGGAGAGTGTTGTCTACGTACCCAACGCAGACCGACTGCGGAAGCGATGACACGACGTAGAGGAAGTAGTCGTATGTCTTCACGATCCAACCGATCAAGCACCGAAACTACGGCACCTCCGAGTTCGAGCACACGTTCAGCTCGATGACGATCCCCGGACTCCGATCCAGCAAAGTGTCGGGGAAGAGTTCCGTCAGCACGACGGCGTGGTGACGATCTTGATGAACTACAGCAGCAGGGCTTCGCCTAAACTCCGCTACAGTATTATCGAGGTATATGGTGGCAGGGGGCACCGCACACGGCTAAGGAATAGATCACGTGGATCAACTTGTGTGTCTAGAGGTGGCCCCTGCCTCCGTATATAAAGGAGTAGAGGGGGGAGGCTGGCCGGCCAAGGAGGCGCAGGAGAGTCCTACTCCCTCTGGGAGTAGGATTCCCCCCCCAATCCTAGTTGGAATAGGATTCGCGGAGGGGGAAAAGAGAGAGGGGGGGCCGGCCACCTCTCCTTGTCCTAATAGGACTATGGGAGGGAGGGAGGCGCGCAGCCCATATTGGGCAGCCCCTTCTCTTTCCACTAAGGCCCATGAAGGCCCATATGGCTCCCGGGGGGTTCCGGTAACCTCCCGGTAACCCGGTAAAATCCCGATTTCACCCGGAACACTTCCGATGTCCAAACATAGGCTTCCAATATATCAATCTTTACGTCTCGACCATTTCGAGACTCCTCGTCATGTCCGTGATCACATCCGGGACTCCGAACAACCTTCGGTACATCAAAATGCATAAACTCATAATATAACTGTCATCGTAACCTTAAGCGTGCGGACCCTACGGGTTCGAGAACAATGTAGACATGACCGAGACACGTCTCCGGTCAATAACCAATAGCGGGACCTGGATGCCCATATTGGCTCCTACATATTCTACGAAGATCTTTATCGGTCAGACCGCATAACAACATACGTTGTTCCCTTTGTCATCGGTATGTTACTTGCCCGAGATTCGATCGTCGGTATCCAATACCTAGTTCAATCTCGTTACCGGCAAGTCTCTTTACTCGTTCTGTAATACATCATCTCACAACTAACATATTAGTTGTAATGCTTGCAAGGCTTATGTGATGTGTATTACCGAGAGGGCCCAGAGATACCTCTCCGACAATCGGAGTGACAAATCCTAATCTCGAAATACGCCAACCCAACATCTACCTTTGGAGACACCTGTAATGCTCCTTTATAATCACCCAGTTACGTTGTGACGTTTGGTAGCACCCAAAGTGTTCCTCCGGCAAACGGGAGTTGCATAATCTCATAGTCATAGGAACATGTATAAGTCATGAAGAAAGCAATAGCAACATACTAAACGATCGTGTGCTAAGCTAATGGAATGGGTCATGTCAATCAGATCATTCAACTAATGATGTGACCTCGTTAATCAAATAACAACTCATTGTTCATGGTTAGGAAACATAACCATCTTTGATTAACGAGCTAGTCAAGTAGAGGCATACTAGTGACACTTTGTTTGTCTATGTATTCACACATGTATTATGTTTCCGGTTAATACAATTCTAGCATGAATAATAAACATTTATCATGATTATAAGGAAATAAATAATAACTTTATTATTGCCTCTAGGGCATATTTCCTTCAATACCATCCTACTTAGGCAGTTTATAAAATTGTGTTTATTACACCATATTGACCTATGTAAAATATGGCATCTCCCGAACACTTTTGTTTTAAATTTTGAAAAACTTTTATTGTTTGCTTTGATTTTGAAATTCGAATTCGAATGGGATTGAATCATCGCGAGGTTTACAACAGTAAGAGTGGTGACGAGGCATCATTAGCAGAGGTTACTGTAGCTTGATTATCCGGGCGTTACAAATCTCCTCCACTACAAGAAATCTCGTCCCGAGATTTAGGAGGTAGGAGGAAACAGTGCAGGGTATTCATCGCGAAGACGATCCTCGCGTTCCCAGGTGGCTTCATCCTCAGAGTGATTCGACCACTGGACTTTGAGGAATTTGATCGCCTTCTGACGTGTGCGGCGTTCAGCTTGGTCAAGAATGCGGACCGGATGCTCTTTATAAGAGAGGTCCTGTTGCAATTCGAGCTCTTCATGATCCACCGCTCGGATTGGATCCTTGAAGCAACGGCGGAGTTGTGACACATACACATCGTGAACCTGAGAAAGGTTCGGCGGAAGCTCCAGTTGATATGCCACCTTTCCACGCCTTTCGAGAATAGTGAAGGGACCAATATAGCGGGGAGCTAACTTTCCTTTGATCCCGAAGCGGTGTGCACCCTTCATTGGTGTAACTCGAAGATAAGCCTTTTCGCCAGGTTGATAGACCATGTCTTGGTGATGACGGTCATACTGACTTTTCTGACGTGACTGAGCAGTCTTGAGATTCTCGCGAATAATGCGAACTTGTTCTTCGGCCTGTTGGATAATATCCGGACCGAAGAGTGGACGTTCCCCAGTTTCTGACCAGTTCAGAGGGGTTCGACACTTTCGTCCATATAGCACTTCGAAGGGGGACATCTTCAGACTAGCTTGATAGCTATTATTATAAGAGAACTCGGCATATGGAAGAGATTCCTCCCATTTCTTGCCGAATGATATTACACAAGCTCGAAGCATGTCTTCGAGTACTTGGTTGACACGTTCAACCTGTCCTTGCGACTGAGGATGAAATGCAGTACTGAACGACAGATGAGTTCCCATAGCTTCTTGGAAACTCGCCCAAAACCTTGAAGTGAATAAACTGCCACGGTCTGAACTGATAACCAGTGGGATACCGTGAAGTGAAACAATTCTGGCCATGTAGAGAGTAGCAAGCTGACTAGCAGTGATTGTCTCTTTGACCGCCAGAAAATGGGCAACTTTGGAAAGCCGGTCAATGACGACAAGAATAGCATCATTACCTTTCTGCGATTTGGGAAATCCAGTGACGAAGTCCATTTCAACATGGTCCCATTTCCATTCAGGAATAGAGATAGGTTGCAGAGTCCCAGCAGGCCTTTGATGCTCTGCTTTGATTTGGCGACAAACGTCACACTCAGCAACATAACGAGCAATGTCCTGCTTCATATTAGACCACCAGAATCTTTGACGAATATCCTGGTACATCTTTGTACTACCAGGATGGATGGACAGAGGCGTATCATGGGCTTCTTGCATAACCCTTTTAGTCTTATCCAGGTTTTTCTTCGAACATGGTACCACTAGGCGGCCTTTGAAATACAAGGCGCCATCGTCAGCAACAGTGAAGAATGAGGGCTTTCCTTTTTTGAGGTCGCGTTTAATCTTGAGGACTTCATCGTCACATTTCTGTATCCATTTGATGGTGTCCACAAGATCTGGTTTCGCAACCAGGGTATTGAGAGAACCCTTGGAAACAACATGGAGGTTCCGTTTGGGGAAACCTTCGGGAGGGGGAGCGAGTGATCCCGGAGGAACAATATGGAGGTTCAGCCTTCTAAATTCTTCGGCAAGCGAGAGCTGAACTTTGTGGACCTGGAGGTGGTTGCAGTAAGACTTGCGGCTCAAGGCATCAACCATTACATAAGCCTTGCCGGGGGTATAGGATATACCCACGTCAAAGTCTGCAACAGTCTCCATCCATCTTTGCTGGCGTAGGTTCAAATCTGGCTGAGTAAACAGATACTTCAGACTTTGATGGTCGGTGAAGATCTCGCAACGATTACCGAGAAGGTAATGTCGCCACTGCTTCAGTGCATGAATGACAGCAGCAAGCTCGAGGTCGTGAACCGGGTAGTTTTCTTCGTGAGGGCGCAGTTGACGAGAGGCATAAGCAATCACTCTGCGCTCTTGCATTAGGACACAACCTAATCCTTGGCGAGAAGCGTCGCAGTAAATGACGAAGTCCTTCTTAGTATCAGGTGGTGCAAGCACGGGGGCAGAAGTCAACTTGTCTTTGAGCGCCTGGAAACTTTCCTGACACTTTTCTGTCCAGTCAAACTTGACACCCTTATGCAACAGATTAGTCAGGGGCCTGGCAATCTTGGAGAAGTTCTCGACGAATCGACGGCAATAGCTGGCGAGACCGAGGAAACTTCGGACTTGCTTCACATTCTTCGGAGGAGTCCAATCGAGAATAGCCTGAACTCGTTCAGGGTTGACGGCAATACCATCTTTGGAGATGACATGCCCAAGATAGGTTACTTCGGGGAGCCAGAATTCACACTTGGAATACTTAGCATATAGCTGATGTTCTCGAAGCTTCTCCAGCACAAGACGCAAATGTCCAGCATGTTCTTCCTCGTTCTTGGAAAATACAAGGATATCGTCCAGGTAAACCACGACGAACTTGTCGAGGTAATCCATGAATATATAATTCATCAGACGAGAGAAGGTGGCGGGAGCATTCGTTAAGCCGAATGACATGACGGTGTACTCGTATGACCCATACCGAGTCACGAAGGCGGTTTTTGGGATGTCCTCCTCACGAACACGGATCTGGTGGTAACCCAACCTCAAGTCAAGTTTGGAGAACACTGATGAGCCAGCCAGTTGATCATAAAGATCATTGATTCGAGGAAGAGGATATTTATTCTGAATGGTAGCTTGGTTTATAGGACGGTAGTCTTGGACTAATCGGTTTGTCCCATCCTTCTTCTTAACAAAGAGAGAAGGTGCTCCCCAAGGAGAGCAACTTGGGTGAATGAAACTTTTGACAAGAGATTTGTCGATTTCCTCCTTAAGCTCAATGAGTTCATGCGGCGGCATCTTGTAGGGTCGTTTAGCTATAGGGGTAGTGCCGGGTTTCAAGTCGATGATGAATTCGACAGCCCTAGCAGGAGGAATCCCTGGAAGTTCTTCTGGGAAGACGTCTTGGAATTCACGAACGACGGGAATGTTTTCAATGCCCTCGAGTGGTGCAGCGTTCAGCGCATTCAAGGCATAAAGTCGTGCCTCGGCGTTCTGAACTAGATAAGCTTGGTAAGCTATTATTTCGTCAGAAGGGTGTAGCAGATGGACGACCTTAGTGGCGCAAACTATAGAAGCAGTATGCGCTTTCAACCAATCCATTCCCAGAATGAGGTCGATGTTAGACGACTTCAGGATAATGGGAGAGGCATAGAATTCCAGCCCTTCGATTTCCACGGGGACATCGATGCCAACCAGTGAGGTTTGACATTGTCCCACGGGTTTTTTTTACCAATACCGAAGTGTTCATCTCCTCACATTTAACGTCATGCTTGTATGCAAAATCTTCTGACATGAATGAATGCGATGCCCCTGAATCGAATAAAACAGATGCAGGTACTGAGTTTACGAGGAGTGTACCCATCACGGTAGCAGGCTGGTCTAGAACTTCATTGAGATCAACATGGTTGGCATGAACACGACCATAAGACTTGGCACTGTTGTTGCGAGGCTGGTTGCTTCCACGGCCAGTTGCTGGGAGGGCCAGTTGATTCTGGTTTTGATTGCAATCCCTAGCACGGTGACCTGGCTGACCACACTTGTAGCAGAGGCCATTATTGGGAGTGGGAACAGGAGCTTGTGGTGGTGGAGCTGGAAGTCTTGTCTGCCTAGTTGGAGGAGCAGGCAGACGAGGTGCAGCATAGGACTGCCTTGGGGCAGGTGCATCCGGCTGGTACATGCTGTTGGGGATCCATATCTTGCGCTTCTGCGAGGACGGGCCCGAAGATGAGCCCGTGTCACGGCTGCGCTTGTGAGAGCTCTGGTATTCCTGCAGACCAGTTTCAACGTTGATGGCTTTGTTCACCAGAGTGGCGAAATCAGCAAAGTCGTGCACTAGAAGTGCGAGCTTGATGTCAGCTTGAAGGCCATCACGGAACTTCTCCTGTCTGCGTGCATCAGTTGCGATGTCTTCTTCAGCATAGCGGGACAAGTCAAGAAACTCCCGCTGGTAAGCTTCCACAGTTTTATTGCCTTGGGTGAGGTTGCGGAACTCACGCTTCTTCCGGTCCATAACTCCCTGAGGAATGAAGAGAGCACGGAAGGCAGCTTGGAAGTCTGGCCAGGTGATGATTGTTCCAGCTGGCAGAGTACGCCTGTGGCTATCCCACCATTGAGCTGCGGGTCCTTTCAGGAAGAAGGAAGCAAAGGTGACATAGCTGGCAGGGGCTACATCAGCAGACTCCATCTCATAGGTGATGTCACGGAGCCAGTCATCAGCATCCAGAGGCTGAGTTGAGCTGCGGTACACGGTTGGGTTGAGGCGCATGAAATCCTGCAGAGTCACTTGGGTTGGCTGCTGGTTCATATTGGGGCGAGGAAACTGAGCCATAATATTCTCCATGAACTGACGGTTCAGCTCAAACTGTTGCATCATCCCAGCCATGTACTCAGGCGGTGGTGGGGCGTTGCCACCACGACCACGACCACGACCACCTGGTCTAACCATCCTGCTAATATATAACAGGGGTAGTTCAGTATTGAGAAATGTGCAAAGACGAGAATCATTCATGATGAAACATGCACAACGAAAGTAGCACGATAGATACTACATAGTAGTCGGCATATCTTACAAAAGAGATCATGCATGGAGTTCGTTACACAGAGTCTGGTACATAGACTAAGACATCACAGGCGGCACGCAGGCTCGCGGCGAATGCATCTAACACTAACAAGCAAGTCTACATCAGTCCCACGCGGTACTGCGGAGGTAGCTGTAGCCTGAAAGCTGGTAGTGTGGCATCGGGTACACCACGTCGGCAACCTGGGGTCCGCGGGTACTCTGGTGCAGAACCTGACGCTCAAGTGGTAGAAGAGGACCAAGTGCGGGAGAGTAGCCTCCCACCTCTGGCCAACCGACACCCTGGGGCATCACGGTCCTGGCTGGGTAGATAGCAGAACGCGACAGCTCCCCAGATCCGACGAAGGGGTGCAACATCGTCAGAGCACGGTAGAGGTGCTGACGAGTGGTGTACAACTCGTGGCGAAGAGCTCGGTTAGCTCGATCCAGCCCATCAGCATGCAGAACCAGGTTCTGATGGTAGAAGGGCTCTCGGGTGACAGTGGAGTAGGCGTCAGTGTAGTAACCCTCCGCACCAACATCGGATGCGATAGCAATGTGCCTGAAGGGGGAGGTATCCAACTCCTGATACTCTCCACGGAGACGTGTCAGAGCAGCATAAGCAGCATCGTGGACCGCCATATCGATAGTCACTCCAACACCATGAGCAGTGTGCAGCACGGTAGTGGAGTCATACTCCCGAGAGTAGAGGTGGACGATGGCACGGTACTGCTCCTGGTTGAAGTCCTGATACTCCTCATCGACGGTGTACTTAGGGTGCCAGCGATAACCCAGATAGGTCATCATCTCAACCAACACAGCAGGTGATCCTGAGGAACCAATGGCCGTCGTGTGGCGCACGACCTGCCTCGTGGGTTCCATCTGAAAACAAAGATGTTTTCACAGGAGTCAAATGACAATGTGGATAATGTTCAAGTACTACTCTAAAGAATAACTAGGGCTTATCCAACTTTGGGGTGCATGTCGTAACGGGATCCTAGTGTCAGAGTTGGTAAATTCGTTTAACCCAAGTAGAAGAGAGTTCAGAGTCCCAGAGTAAAGGTCGAGGAGTAAAAGATCGTAGTATCACCCGATGGCGACGTGGGCCCGTAAGGCACACAGCCAAGTTAGTAAAAGTTTTTGCAATGTCTAGACTCGACTTCGGCCAAGGAGTGTGGAAGGGGAATTCCTACAGGCAGTCGGCTCTGATACCAACTTGTGACGCCCCCGATTCAATCGTACACTAATCATACACACAAACGTGTACGATCAAGATCAGGGACTCACGGGAAGATATCACAACACAACTCTACAAATAAAAATAAGTCATACAAGCATCATATTACAAGCCAGGGGCCTCGAGGGCTCGAATACAAGAGCTCGATCATAGACGAGTCAGCGGAAGCAACAATATCTGAGTACAGACATAAGTTAAACAAGTTTGCCTTAAGAAGGCTAGCACAAACTGGGATACAGATCGAAAGAGGCGCAGGCCTCCTGCCTGGGATCCTCCTAACTACTCCTGGTCGTCGTCAGCGGGCATCACGTAGTAGTAGGCACCTCCGGTGCAGTAGGAGTCGTCGTCGAAGGTGGCGTCTGGCTCCTGGGCTCCAACATCTGGTTGCGACAACCAGGTAGAAGGGATAGGGGGAAAAGAGGGATAAAGCAACCGTGAGTACTCATCCAAAGTACTCGCAAGCAAGAAGCTACACTACATATGCATGGGTAAATGTGTAAAGGGCCATATCGGTGGACTGAACTGCAGAAAGCCAGAATAAGAGGGGGGATAGCTAATCCTTTCGAAGACTACGCTTCTGGCAGCCTCCGTCTTGCAGCATATAGAAGAGAGTAGACTGAAGACCTCCAAGTAGCATCGTATAGCATAATCCTAACCGATGATCCTCCCCTCGTCGCCCTGTGAGAGAGCGATCACCGGTTGTATCTGGCACTTGGAAGGGTGTGTTTTATTTAGTATCCGGTTCTAGTTGTCATAAGGTCAAGGTACAACTCCAAGTCGTCCTGTTACCGAAGATCACGGCTATTCGAATAGATTAACTTCCCTGCAGGGGTGCACCACATACCCCAACACGCTTGATCCCATTTGGCCGGACACACTTTCTTGGGTTATGCCCGGCCTCGGAAGATCAACACGTCGCAGCCCCACCTAGACCAACAGAGAGGTCAGCACGCCGGTCTAAACCTAAGCGCACAGGGGTCTGGGCCCATCGCCCTTAGCACACCTGCACGTTGCGTACGCGGCCGGAAGCAGAACTAGCCCCCTTAATACAAGAGCAGGCTTACGTTCCAATCCGGCGCGCGCCCCTCAGTCGCTGACGTCACGAAGGCTTCGG
Organism: Triticum urartu; assembly: GCF_003073215.2. NCBI lineage: Eukaryota > Viridiplantae > Streptophyta > Magnoliopsida > Poales > Poaceae > Triticum > Triticum urartu. Next base: position 483,235,937 of record NC_053024.1, read on the forward strand.
CTGATACCACGACGCCGGGATACCCATAACTACTCCCGCGTAGATGGTTAGTGCGTATAGACCAAATGGCCAAACTCAGATCAAATACCCAGATCTCGTTAAGCGTGTTAAGTATCCGCGAACGTCGACCAGGGCCAGGCCCACCTCTCTCCTAGGTGGTCGGAACCTGCCCTGTCGCTCCGCCTCAAAGATCCACTCGCGGGTGCTCCTCAAGCCGACCCGTCTTTAGTCACCACATGTATCATGTATAAAGTATATAGTATATACCCGTGATCAACTCCCGAGTGATCACGGCCCGATAGTATAGCATGGCAGACGGACAAGGATGTAGGGCCACTGATCATAAACTAGCATCCTATACTAAGCATTAGGATTGCAGGTAAAGGTAATAGCAGTAGTAGCAAGGACAGGCTATGCATCAGTATAGGATTAACGGGAAGCAGTAACATGCTACACTACTCTAATGCAAACAGTATAGAGAAGAGTAGGCGATATCTGGTGATCAAAGGGGGGGGCTTGCCTGGTTGCTCTGGCAAGAGAGAGGGGTCGTCAACTCCGTAGTCGTACGGGGTAGCAGCGGCGTCGGTCTCGGTGTCTAGCGAGAGAAGAGGGGGGAGAAACAATAATTATTTAAGCTAACAGATGCATAGCGATGCATGACATGACAAGTAGCGGTGCTAGGGGTGCCCTATCGCGGTATGAGGTGATACCGGTGAAGGGGGGGAAACATCCGGGAGAGTATCCCCGGTGTTTCGCATTTTCGCACAGATGAAACAGAGGGGGAAAGTTGCGTGTTCGCTATGCTAGGGATGCGTGGCGGATAAACGGGCTGCGTATTCAAATTCGTCTCGTCGTTCTGAGCAACTTTCATGTACAAAGTTTTTCCATCTGAGCTACGGTTTATGTTCTATGATTTTTCAAAGTTTTAAACAATTTCTAAAATTTCCTGAATTTATTTATTATTTCATAATTAAAGGTGAAATTGCTAAGTGTACCCACAGCTTGTACACAACAATGTACTAAAGGGGCTGACAGGTGGGGTCCAGTTGACTCCCCAGTCAACAGTCAACTGGGACCGTTGACTGGTCAAAGGGGTCTAGTGGGACCCTCCTGTCAATGACTAGACTAGTCCAGTCAGCAGTTTGACTTGGTCAAACTGGACAGCAGGCCCACCTGTCATTGGCTATACTGTTAATTAACAGTAGTTAATTAGGTTAAGTAGTTAATTAGGTTAATTAAATTAGGATTAATTAAGTTAATTAATTAATTAATTTTATTTTTTTTATAACACACATTTTTTTTGTTCTGGGCGTGGGGCCTGCATGCCATTGGCCCAGGGGGGGTCTTAGCGGGCCCTGGCGCTAGCGGTTACGGGCGGGCGCCGAACGAGGGGCGAACCGAGCCCCGACGGGGGCACTAGCGCCGGCGGCCAGGGCGGGGCTCACCGGCCGGCCGTTTCCGGCGGAGGAAGCCGACGCAGCAGGGGGCGCCGGAGGCAGCAGCGGGCGCGCTACGGCCCCGCGCGAGGCGGCAGAGGCGAGCAGGCACGGCAGCAGCACAGCAGCGGCTGCAAGCAAAGCAGGGGCCGCGGCAGGGGAGGAGGCAGCGGCCCGTCGGGCTGCAGGGATGAGCGCAGGAGGAGGAGTCGGGGGCGCGGCCGAAGCGCGAGCAACGCGCAGCTGCAGGCGCTGGCGTGGAAGGGGGCGCGCGGACGCGGGCCAGTGCGCGGGGCAAGGCGCGTGCGCAGGCGCGTGCAGGGCGTGCGGGAGCGCGGCCGGAGCATGGGATGCGGCGGAGGGGGCGCCGCGAGCGCGGGTGCAGGACGCGCGCGAGCTCGGGCGTGGGGTGGCAGGCGTGTACACGAGGAGGGGCAAGCAACGGCGGGAGCGCCGTCACGCGTGCTCTCGACACGGGCGGCGGACGACGCATAGGGACGGCAGAGGCGAGAGGCGAGGGCCGCCGCGGTAAGGCACTAGGCGGGGGAAGGAGGACCGGGGTCCTCACCGTCCGTTGGAGGGAAGGGGCGTCGAGGCGCGGTGAAGCCTTTGGGGAGGAGGACGGGGACGCGTCTTCGGCGAGGAGGAGACGAGGAGGACGAGGCGACGGGCAGTGGCGGGTTCCGGCGAGGAGGAGGCTGTGGCACGGGCGCGCGGGAGGGGGTCGTCGCCGGCGGGCGGCTTCAGGCGATGGCGTCGAGTGGCGGCGGGGCGGAGTCGAACGCCCCCGTTCCCGATCTGGATCGGGGAGGGAGAGCGAGGAGTGGGGGAGTGGGGAGTGGTTAGCGCTAGGGTTTCGGGGTCCAGGGGGATCGGATAAGGGAGTGGGGGGTGCGTGGGGGGGCGGCTGGGCCGGGGGGGGCGGCCCGTTCGGTCGGCTGAGGCCAGCTGGGCCACTTGGCCCAGCGGAGGGGGGGGGGCTTTCTCTTTTTTTTGTTAGTTTAGTTTTTTTTCTTTTATTTATTTTCCTTTTCTGTCTTTATTTATTTTAAAATACTTAGGCAGTCTATAAAATTGTGTTTATTACACCATATTGACCTATGTAAAATATGGCATCTCCCGAACACTTTTGTTTTAAATTTTGAAAAACTTTTATTGTTTGCTTTGATTTTGAAATTCGAATTCGAATGGGATTGAATCATCGCGAGGTTTACAACAGTAAGAGTGGTGACGAGGCATCATTAGCAGAGGTTACTGTAGCTTGATTATCCGGGCGTTACAAAGATGTTCTTCAGCACGTGCCCGTGAAGGTTACACCGGAGATGAATGCAACGCTCCTGGCCCTGTTTGAGGCGAAGGAAGTTAAAACCGCTCTATTTTAGATGTTTCCTACGAAAGCTCCAGGCCCTGACGGCTTCCCATCTCATTTTTTCAGAGGCATTGGGATATTTGTGGAGAAACGGTGACTACGGCAATGTTGGCTATTGTGAAAGGAGAAGAGAGCCCGACATGTTTGAATGACATGTTGCTGGTTCTCATCCCAAAGGTATCAAATCCAACTTTATTATCCCAGTTTTGTCCTATTAGCCTGTGTAATGTGTTCTACAAGATTGCTTCGAAGGTGCTAGCAAACAGGCTAAAATTGATCCTGCCTGACATAATATCAGAGGAGCAGTCCACTTTTGTGCCAGGGAGGCTAATAACTGATAACATCATATCAGCCTACGAATGTCTGCACTTCATGAAGAGGAATAGAGCAAAAAATAACAGATTTGCAGCTTTGAAGCTTGACATGATGAAAGCATATGACCGTGTGGAGTGGTCTTGTTTGAAGTCTATCATGGAGAAACTGGGTTTTGCAGCACCTTGGGTTTCAGTCGTGATGAATATGGTGAGCTCAGTCTCTTTTTCTGTTATGTTTAATGGTGTGAGGTCAGAATCTTTCCAACCTACAAAGGGAATCCGACAGAGAGATCCAATCTCTCCGTACCTTTTCTTGATTGCAGCAGAGGGCCTTTCGTGCCTCTTCAAATCCCAGAACCAATTATCCCAGCTCAACGGCATTAAGGTGGCACCGTCGGCACCGGCGGCGAACCATCTTTTATTCGCGGATGATAGTCTACTGTTTTCAGGGCAAGTGTGGATGGAGCAGAAGAAGTATCAAACCTATTGGATTCTTATTGCATGGCATCGGGTCAGAGGATAAACAGAGATAAATCCTCGATCTTTTTCAGCAAGGGTTGCCCAGAACTAGTGCGTGTTGCGGTCAAAGGCCATTTGCAAGTTCCCAATGAATCATTGAGTGACAGATATTTGGGTATGCCGACGGACGTGGGTCACTCAAAAAAAGGGACGTTCAAATACTTGAGCGGCAGAGTATGGGACAAGGTGAAGGGGTGGATGAGCAAATGTCTGTCGGCTGGTGGAAAGGATGTGCTAATTAAATCTGTGGCCCAAGCCATACCCGTTTTCTCTATGTCATGTTTTAAGCTCCCAAGAGGCCTATGTGATCATATCAAATCTATAATTAGGAAGTTTTGGTGGGGCTGCAGGCATGGAGAGCGCAAACCAGCATGGGTTTCATGGGATGTGATGACACGTCCAAAGCACTTGGGAGGGCTTGGTTTCAAAGATCTTGAGATCTTTAATCTTGCCTTATTGGCACGACAGGCTTGGAGACTTTTGAATGAACCAACAAGATTGAGTGCAAGGATACTTAAGGCGGCATACTTCCCTGACAAGACGATCCTCACAGCTGAATTGGGATCCAGGCCCTCTCAGATATGGCGGGCTATCTTGGAAGGAAGGGACTGGCTTAAACAAGGAATCATACGCCGGATTGGTAATGGCCAAACTACAGACATATGGAACGACAACTGGATACCAAAGGACATGACCCCTCGACCTATCACATCCTTGGTCGCGGACCCCCCTAGGTTTGTCTCGGAGCTGCTCTCTCCTGCGACAGCTTCCTGGAACGAGACCTTGGTCCGGACAATCTTTCTTCCTATTGATGCGGAGGCAATTTTGAAGATTCTGGTATGCACTCGCAATATACAAGATTTCTGGGCATGGAACCCGGACAAGAAGGGTCAGTTTAGTGTGAGCTCGGCTTATAGATTTTTGCTTAGGACTAAGCTCCAGCGGGAGGAGCGGCTTAATGGTGGCAGTGGGACGTCCAACTCCGAGAAGGACCAAAAAGCTTGGAGTGCACTTTGGAAACTAAAAGTCCCATCGAAAGTGAGAATTTTTCTTTGGAGACTTGCTCACCATTCGCTCCCAACAACTAATGTTTTGAAACGAAGAAATATGTCAGTGCAAGACGTGTGCCCGCTGTGTGGGTGTGAGGATTCTTGGCGACATGCCCTAGTTGCATGTACGATGTCACGTTGTGTCTGGGCACTGTCAGATGAAGCGCTGGTATCCCAGATGTCGGATAACATGGAGGCTAATGTGAGGATTTGGTTGTTCGAGTTGAATGAGAGTTTGGACCATGAAGAATTCACTAGAATGGTCATCACACTCTGGTCCATATGGTATGCAAGGAGAAAGGCAGTATATGAATCAATATTTTAGAGTCCACAACAGACGGCGTCTTTCATTTGACAACTACATTGCAGAGTTGGGAAGTCTGCACGTTGGGAGAGAACATGAAATCACAAGGTCAATCCCGGCCCAACAGCCGAAGAGGTGGCTACCGCCTCCCAGTGGCATAGCGAAGATCAACGTGGACGGAGCGATTGGGCGAACCAGGCAAGGAAGGGCAGTAGCGGCGTTCTGTCGTGATCAGGGAGGCAACTACCTAGGCTCATCAGCTGTGGTTTACTACGGAGTAACTAATCTGTTGCTGGAGACATTTGCTTGCCGTGAAGCACTAGCATTGGCTAACGATCTTGCGGAGCAGAAGATATATGTGGCCTCGGACTGCCAAGAGGCGGTGAATGACATAAACAGAAGGACGGGAGGCCCTAATGGGACGCTAGTACATGAAATAACACACCATAGCAATAGTTTTGTTTCTTGCTCTTTTGTTTTCGAGCGTAGGAATTTCAATTTCGAGGCTCGCAATTTTGCCAAGTTTGCTTGTAATCTAGACATAGGTAGACATGTTTGGTTGAGTTACCCCCATGACCCGAACCTTGTACCTATGACAATTCCTTTGAATGAATAAAGCAGGCAAGATTTCTCAAAAAAAGAAGAAGCAAGGAGACGTCGTATTGACGCATAACGCGTCGAGCTGAAAGCAAACATGCACCTTTTTTTTATTAAGGGGCAAACAAACGCGCACCTGCTCCCCAACGCCAACGTTAATCGGCCAGTCCAGTAACATGTTTAGACGTAGCTCTGACAACCTTGCACTATTTGTTGCTGAGATTTTTGTGTTGGTCTTTTTTTAGCAGGATTTACTTCGGTTGGTTTTCTACTAAAACACTCATAAAATTTTAGAAAAAGTTCACGCATGCAAAACATGTTTATGAATTTGAAAAAAAATGTTCACTTATTTAAAACATGTCCGCATTTTGCAAAAATGTTCTCGAATCCAAAATCATGTTCAAGGATTTGGAAAAATGTTTGAGAAATTCAGAAAATATGGAAATTTGAAAAACGATTCAAAATAAGTTACTAATTTATAAGATATTTATTATTTTAAATAAATTCTCAGGAAAATAAAAAATGTTCTCAACTTCCAAAAATTAGCTGTGATTTTAATTATTTTTTTGGCAAAATTGAAAAAATGGCTGCGAGATAAAAAATTCTCATAAAATTCAAAAACCCGTAGCAAATTTGAAAAATGATAATGAATTCAAAGAAAGTTCAAAAATTCAAATATGTTCATGAAATTCAAAAGATATTCATGAAATTGTCAAACTTTCTTGCAATAAAAATATATTCACGAATTCAAAATATGCCTACAAAATTGAAAAAAGTTACACTCTCCAATCCATAATAAGTGTCAGGTTTTAGTTTGAATTTGAACTAAAACTAAGTCACTTTTTATGGATAATAGGGAGTAGTGATTTATGAAAATGTTCATGAATTTAAATATGCCAGAAAATTAAAAATAGTATTTGTGAGTTTTTAAATATTCATGAATTCAGAAACAATGTTAATATTTTCGTTATTTCTGAGAATGTTGAGAAATATAAAAAATATTTGGGAATTCAAAAAATGCTTGTCAATTTAGAAAAAAATGTTTATTAATTTTAAAAATATACATAAATTTGAAAAATATTCATGTATATAAAAATATTGATACTTTTCAAAAAATATATCAATTTCAAAAAAGTTCATGAATTTAAAGAGATCAATGAAAAGGAGAAAATGTAAAATGTAAAATAAAATCCAAGAAAAAACTGAACAGATTAAACTAAAAAAAGAAAATTGGATATAAGAGGTTGTAAAACTTACTCAAAACCAATGGAAAACACACAAAAATACGAACTAGGCCTGCCCAATACGGCGTGTGCTAAAGCGGGAGGGTGTGTGTTTGCTCGCTAATTTTGGACCTATGCGCGAAATCCTGATTAAGGAGTACCCCTTTGCAATGGTTACCCCCATCTTCCCCCATCACTGATTAAGGACCTATTCGTGATTTTTAAATGTTTTATCTCTTTATCCTTGCATACAAATCACGAATAGTTTTCACTGCTGGATTCTCGCGTTGAGATCTTCGAAACTAGATCCTATATTGATAAGTTTCGTCGAATTTTTTCATGAAAAAATAAAAAGAACGAGAATTGGAAAAAAACTAAAAAAACAAAAATTGGGCAAAAAACCAGAACTCGGAAGCACGGTTTTGATTTTCACTTTTGGGGGATGCATAGCTGTCCATTTCTAATTTTTGGAAGCACATTTATGCTTCTCACGGAGGCACGAGCTATGCTTTTCCATTTCAAGAAGTACAGATTGTTCTTTTTCCTGTTCCAGGGAATACAATTTTGGTTCTTGTGAATGTATAAACTATGCTTTTCCTTCTTTTGAGAGGCACAACCGTGCTTTTCACCGGAAAACACCGCTTTCAAAAAAACGCAAAAAAGAAATCCGGATGGTGCGCCCAACGCACAACACATGGTGGCCGCTGGGCGCACCACTTGGCGTGCTCCTGAGCCCAAGAAAGCGACCGTCGTGGGAGCCCTTGAGTATCTGCTCTCATGCGTGAAATTACCCCATGCGGGGTTAGGAATTGCCATAAGGGAGACAAAGCGCTGCCCACTAGGCAGGGGTGGACCCAGGCCATACTTTTAGTGGGGGGCTAGTGAGTGGGGCCACACTTATCTTGCTAAATGAGGACCGAGTACTAGAAAAACTAGCCTTCAAAGCCAGAAAACCAGAAATTGAGTGGGTACCTAGGGCCCCACTAAGCCCATCATGGGTTCACCCCAGCCACTAGGACCTCCGATGTGTCGCTTATTACACCAATTTACCCATGTATCGCACACAGGAGTCCCAGTTAGGCAGTGGAATCGATCATTGTTCGTGGCTAATATTAGCACGAACATTTAAGAACTAACTGCAGCGACAGGCCCATTTTTTGAACATTTCTTGAAATGTAGAATATTTTTTTAAGTTTTGAATAGTTTTTGACAACATGATTTGCTTTTCAAAAATGTGAACAAATTTGAAAAGAAGAAATAATCTTTGATTTCGTAATGAAAATATGAAAATCATTAACTTTTTAAGAAATTACCAAACATTTGTTTCCAAAATGCAAACATTATTTAGAATTGTGATTTTTTTCTGACAATACGAATATTTTTTGAATTATGACCATTTTTTGAAAAACTTGACATTTTTATATGAAAAGTTCAATAATTTTTGTAAACATGAACATTTTTGGACAAAATTTGAAGACAAAAACATTTTTTTGAGACGCGCAAACATTTTTAAATTCCTAAACATATTTTGAAAATGCAAACTTTTTTCGAAATTATGAACAAAATAAGTTTTGAACAATTTATGAAAAAAGAAAATATTTTTTGAAATTTCCATACATTTTTGGAAAAACATGAACATTGTAAAAAAAGAAAAATAAACTTGAAAAGGGGAAAAACGAAAACATGACATGAAAAAAAGAAGATTTTTTTTGAAAAAACAAAAATGGGCCACGCATCTCCCATGCTTGGGTTAGCACCCTGTTCAAAGCTCATTCAAAAAAAATATGCAGCACATAGTCGGATATTCGAACAGGGAGATGTGCCACTCACTGGAGCCCGAACGGAAGCACTGATCATGGAAAACCCTATATGCCGATCATTGTGGCGACTATGTGCCGCACATCGTTGGGGCTTCTCTGCTCAACAGGGTGCTAACCGGATGAAAGTGGGCTGGCCATCACTCTGTGTAGCCCGTCCACTCGGCTGTGTTTATGCCTCACAGGTCTGGGCCTGATGTATGGGTTGGGCTCTTTGCTCAACAAAACATGGACTAGACCGAATGGGAGTAAAGGCCATATGATGCTCTCTTGTTTCTTTTCTCTGCTCCATTGTAGTGGTTGTACAAATCATGGGCAGGCAATCCTTGTCGTGTGGCGCATAATCTCTTCGCATGCCCCCTGTGATGAAGTTAATTGCACGGGAAATTGAGGTATCACCGTTAAGGCTCGCGGGAATATCAAAGCCCGTGACGGGACGTGTTGTTGGTGGGCCCCTAGCCCACTCCTGCACGCTACCTTGACTGTTGATTCAGGCGTGACATGTGGTCTCGTGGGGCTACCTACTAAGACCAATCTGACATGTCAAAGCTAGTCAGGCGGCCTTTAACCATGCCACACGGAAACGTGGGAAACCTTTCTTGTGCATAGGTCGGCCAAGGCCTTCTACATCTCTTAGACTGAGGTGGTCTACATCGCCTTAGAGGCTTCTCGGCGAAAGTGGCTGCAAAAAGACGTTGTTTGGGGGACGTTCCATTAAACCACTTTCAAGCAGACGACTAAATACGGCGTACAGCTCGGATGACCCGAGCATCAGTCGGGCTTGAAGATCGGTTCACGGCTATGTCAGTGTCCCGGTGGAGAGGGTCCTCATCACGCCAGTTCCTGGCGTGGTGGGCCGTGCCGTGACCCCTTGGTCGGTTCCATCCGGGACCACTTTGGGCGGCCCATAGCAGGCTATGTGTAGATCCCGGAAGACTTGGAACACAACCCAAAGACACCATAGTTGTGAAGGACTTTAACACTGCCATCGTCACCAACCTAGTTGTGTGGACCCTAGAAACCCCGGTATGTTATATAAGCTCAGGGCGGGCACGTTGTAGGTCATATTCAATCCCTTTGATATTTTGCATGTACTTTGTATACACTCTGACGCAATAAAACACAAACATGATGTAGGGTATTATCTTCTCCGGAGGGCATGAACATAGGTAAACCTTGCATCATGTTACCACCGTGCCAAGTTGCCTAGTTAGGATACCCTACGAGGGGATGTGGCGGATTTAGCTCCACCACCCCCCACTTAGCTTGATCATGTACGGGCCAGCCCATATAAGGCGTTAATTGAGCGAGAAACTCGAGTGGAGACTGGTTTGGGAAGCTTTTAGTAGCTTCTGGTCGGTACTTTTGTTTAACCATTTTTTCTTTGGTTTTATATGTTTGTTTGCACAAATTTTCTATTATTTTCTCGTTTTTATTTTCTTTTTTCTTTTTTCTTTTCTCGGTTTTTCTAAATCACGAACTTTTTTCATATTCATAATTTCTTCCAAATTAGTGAATTTTTTAAGATGGGCAGACTTTTTTCAAATTCATGTTTTTTTTCGAATTTATGAACTTTTCAAGTGCGCGAGCTTTTCTAATTCAGAATCAAGAACTTCTCCAAAATCATATTTTGTTGAATTCATGGAATTTTTTCAACTTTTTTCCACGGGCGACCTTGGGCCGGCCCAGATGTGGGACAGGGCTCCCCTACTTTTTTGTTTTTTTTCTGTTTAAAAAAGTTTGGGATCTAAACAAAATTAGAATTACAAAAATCGTTCACTAATGCAAAAGAATGTTCACAAATTTTGAAAAATGTGCACGAATTAAAAAACACAATTTTAAAAATAGTTTTTAAATTTTGATGAACAAAATTTGAATTTTGGATTAACATTTTTTAATTTTGATGAACATATTTTGCATTTGATGAACACATTTTAACTTAAAAATGAAGATTATTGAAATTAATGAACAAATTTGACTTCATAAAAATGCTTTGAATATGATGAACATCTTAAAAATAAGATTTTTTTTATTTTATGAACATTCTTTACTTCGATGAACAAATTCTGAATTTGATGTTTTCAAAAAATGTTCACGGATTTGAAAAAATGTTCGATTTTTTTAAATCACCATTTTGGAAAAAAGTCCCAAATTTCAGAAATTGTTTGTGAATTTGGAACGGGAAAACAAAATTAGGAAAGAAAAATAAAGAAAAAGGAAAATAAAAAAAGATAACAGAAACGAAAATTAAAAGGGAGAGGAAAAAACGAAAAATGAAAAGAGAGAAAAATGTTCAGGTTTTGATGACTTCTCCTCGGACCTGTTTGAGCGACATAGACGTGGGATCTCTGCTCAACAAAAGATGGACTAGACCAGATCGGATCTGGAAAGCGCGATCTTCCGTACTTCTTTTTTCTGCCCCGTTCCAAGTGGTTCGATTGAGCCGAGATTGCACGAGGAAAAGAAATGCAACACTATGGTACACGGGTCATCTGGCATTCGAACAACTGTTGCACGTCGAGACATTGACCCTGCTTCTTTAGTTAGCTCGTGCCGGTGTCCGGGGTATTAATGCTTGGTTTCTGATGAAATCATCGCTTGTTCGTACTTGTTGCACAGCTTGCAGCACCCTCAGCTGAGCAGATCTAGCTCAGAATCCCCGCGCGTGTAACTGATGCATCCATTCTTGTTAGGTACGATAGTGTTTAGTTCAGATTTCTACACAAGTTGTCACATAAAAATTATAAATGTGGAGGAAAGAGAAAAGGGGGGGAGAGAAATTCTGTGTAGATCCACAAACAGTCTGTAGGATCTTACCGACAGCTTGCAGGCGATGATTTATTGTTGTATGAAATATCGTCTTTAGGATCTTACGAATTTTTTCTGGTTGAGGAATTTGCGGTTAGCACGCTGATAAATTAAGCAGGAGAAAATCAAATACAAACGTCTTAGTGTTACAAGGATATGGGTTGAAGGTGTCCCTCACCTACAGGAAGTAAAGCTAGTCAGGTTCAGGTAGGTTCTCAACATCGGATAACAATGGATGCGTAGGTTCTGCTGCATGATGTCTTGCTTGAGCTGAAAGACTGCCATCTCACGGACAGGGATGTGATGAAAGACCCAAAAATTGACATCTGAGCACAGGCACATGGTGCCTGGTTTTTTGAAGTTCAAAAAGAAATTCAGATTTTATGGCTTGATTTTTTATTTTTTATGTGCATGCACGCATAGCAGTGTAGTATAATGGGCCAAATTCTCAGCAATATACGTGCTCGCATATAAAAGGTACAAAAAAGACAAAATACATGCAAATTAGGGGCCTTTTGTTGTTGTTTTTGGACCAAAATGTTGTCTTTTTTGCGCAGCACATAATACAACATATTATCAAACAAAATTTCACGGGTACTTAGACCACATGCATGCATATTCATGTAAAAAAATCAAAATTTTCAAATCTTTTAAATACCTTTTGTTAGCAGTTCAAAATAATGTGCTCGGTTGCCCCCGTGCACCAAAAATCCGTTTTATGAAAGAGCCTCCTATCACACTCCGCCTAAATATTTCATGCAGTGTAGATTGCAACTGCAATAGTCTTCTTGCTCATGGTGCGTGTGCTCGTTCCACCAGTTGGTGGTAGCTGTAGGGCCAGTTCTTTTGTGCAGGATTCTACAGAATCAAGATTCCGGAAAACTTCATACAAAATTCGCTTCTCACATAATCTGCCGTCCAGTTCTTTTCTGAGATTGTAGTATGAGATTGTGGGTTGAGTTGTGTGTTGAAATGTCTGTACCACCCTTTGACAGAAACTGTTTGCTGAATTGCTGACATTTTGTTGTTTCGAATAGTTTATAGTTGAATATGAGCACAAAAGTGATTTACGGATATTATAAAGTGCTAAATATTACAATTAGAATAGTTTTAAAGTTTTGATCGTTACAATATAGCCGCATGTGTTGCGGGCATAGTACTACAAATAAAAGGAATAATCTCAAGGTACAAGACTAGCAGCAATAGCCTTATGTGTTGCAGTCATGGTACATTATTTTTTGGTGGTAAAGCGTTGACACCTCTAAACTACATGGAACAACATCATTAAAAAAAATCGTACAATGGCAACATCTAACATCATGTATCTGCTAACATCATTTCGCTCATCCGTCTAACAACATGCACAAAGCATACAGTAGCAACATCCAACATCATCATTCATAAATATACATCCTTCTAATAGTATCATTCATACAACATGTTCATCTAAAAAATATGGGCATCAATCCAATCCATCCAACCATCCATCCATTCTAATAGCATCCATCCATCTAGCATGTATTCAAATTAGCATACAAAAAAGAGAGGATAGAGAGATGCTCATTGTGGGCTGCTCAAAGGAGACCACCGACGACTATTTCGCTTCAAGGAGAGGGATGGTAGGCCGCGTCGGCGTCCAACGGAGGCAGAGGGGTGGTGGGCGGCAGCAGCAATGGCGAGGATGGGCCCAACGGCGGTGAGGACCGGGTCAGTGAGGCGAGTCCGACGTCGGTTCACCTAGCTCATTTCCAGCGGGTCCGGCGGCGGTAACCCTAGCGTTCATTTCCCTCGATGCGAACTGGGGGCATCACGTGCGGACTTTGCGTGTCGTATTTTTCTGTAGGAGGTGTCGATGACAATCTGCTCGTGAATACTTGGTACAATAGGGGCACTCTATTAATCAAAACACTTCCTTTTGAGGAACTCTCCAAAATCATGAGATTGTGAAAAAATCCAAGTTTTTTGAGGATTTTGGGTTGCACTAGCATTCTCGAGAACCCTACCATGTTTTTCAAAGAGAAATCGAGTTCTTTTGCTTGGTTGATTTTCCACACCCGGATTCTCTAGAATCTGCTCAAAAGAACTGGCCATAGCCTCTTGCGCATGGTCAGAAGAGCATGATTGTCCAACCAACATGCGATCTATAGCCAAATACATCCCACGTATGGGCAACGGAGAACAAGGTGCAGGAGCAATTCATCCACTTGGTCGCATAGGTTGCAGATGCCGTTGTGAGGGATGCTAAACATAATCTTTATGAATAAACCATTGTCCAAATGTCTATATTACTATATGTTATAAATGATTTGGAGGAGTTTTAATAGATATGTATGGTATATACTAGTATACATGCCCTTAGTCCGTGAACCATATTAAATAATCAACGACTCAATAGGAGATTGGTGTGAAGTATATCGATTTTCTTAACTTCATCGGCCCGACAAGAAATGAATAATATTGAGTGGTTGACCACATAAACAGACATTATACCAGGTCCTCCAACCAACATGTGAAAATGTGAGTGAGTCTAATAGTTGGAATTAACTTTATATCTTACCTTATAAGAGTATCCCCAATTGGACCTGGCAAATTTGACCTCATAAGCATCTAGACACGCGTCCATGGACAGCATCGGACCGCCCAAATTTGTCGATCTGGGCAGTCACACCTCCCATATTCAACCCCTCATTTTCATGCAAAGACATACATGTAGATTATATATCACACAACAAATCCAAACTATGTCAACAATTCAACACATACCAAAATGGAGCATGATGCAACAGAAGGAAAAAAAATTAAAATTCAACAATTCAAAAATAGGCGACACATGAATGAATCAACCACCTCCATTGTTGCAATTATTGAGCAGCCACTTATTGTCTTCATCATCCAAGAGGCTAGTGTCTTACAGCACGATCATCGACTCCACTGTGTCCCTCACAAGCGTCACAATCTCCTTTTCAAGCTCAGTTGTCTCAAAATGTCTTTTGCCTTTTCAAGATCCATCTCCATCCATTTATAATACTTCTCTATATCTATCCTTTGTGTCCCAATGATCAACCTCAGTGGCACCCTCTTCTAGTTGAACAACATCATCTCTCTCATCCAATCCACTGGATTGATGAGAGTTTCATCCATCATTTTTCTTCATCTTCTTGTTGGGGTTCTTGAGCTCATCATAGACGGGTTGCCACTTCGGTTTCCCATTCGATTGGACCCAAAAATGGAACAAAGTGAATGTTTTTTCTCGGTTTCATTGTACAAAGTAGTGGCCAACCCCATCTAGCAAGCAAAAGGAGCATATCGACATAATGCAAGAACCTAAGCAATCAATAAAGATGAAGAACAATGTGAACTAAACAAAACTTACATGGTTTAACTCCAACAACACTTTGTTGCCTATTCATCACTCATGTATAGAAATCACAAAACTTGTTCACGGGTTCTTGGATGGTGGCCTATCTACATTGGAGTGAGTCCTTGTTGCAGGTGGTGTGGATAACATGTGGCTCCACATAGAACTTGTATTCACGATACCAAACATGATTTTTTGCCGGTACTTTGAGCCTTTTTGCTTCGTTCCACAAATTGGATCCATGCTTGTGGATAAGCAAGCTTTACACAACAAGACATTTTCATGAGTTGAGTATGCCGGAGCTCTCTCCTACATATCCTTTTTTAGTGCTTGACGATTGCCCAATATCAAAATGGAGGAAATTGGTATCACCCATTTCATAAGTTGGATTGTCTTGACCATGATTTTATCATATCCATCATGAACGAGTCCTAAAGATGAATCACAATGAAGCTATGATCCTAAATTGATAGGAAAATGCATATGGTGCAAGAAATAACCTCCAAATATGGGTCTGAGATTTTGTCGAGTATATGGTGGGCATGTCCGAGGTGGATGCCCAACGTTGTCTGCATCCATTGAAGTGGCGGCATGTCCTACGCCGTGTCAAGGAGGTGTCCTCCTCCTCCATTAAGTCATTTGAGATGCCCGCCCATTGTGAATGCGAAAGGACGTCGGGTGTGGGCATGGCAAATGGTGTGGTCCTTGTCGTGGGAGTAGTGTAGGGGGAAAACGCGGGCCCCAGATTGGAGGAGGTAAACTCCATTTGGATGGCCTCTATTTCCGTCGTAGTTGTCTTCACGCAGAAGTGCTACCGATCACGTCAGCCTCGTCGGACGACTATCCCCGCCTTGTTGACAATGGTAAGGACCCCATGGACTCCACTGAGCCATCCTCCACTATGCCGGCGAATAGCGTCAGGGGAACTGACATCTAGGACGACCAAGGATGTCGGTAGTGCGAAGATGAAGCAACACTACTACAGATCGAAATAGCAATGACCACACATCACCAACCGTCCATTAACAATGTGTTACTGATACATCCATTCTGCATCATGTTTTCCTACTGTTATTTATAATGTCTTTATGCATAATAATGCTTTATGGAGTATTTCTAATGCCTTTTCTCTCATAATATGCAAGGTTTACACAAAGAGGGAGAATACTGGCAGTTGGAATTCTGGAACTGAAAAAGCTACGCCAGGACACCTATTCTGCTCATCTCCAAATGAGACAAAAATTTACGGAGAATTATTTTGGAATATATATAAAAATACTAGAGCAAATAACTACCGGAGGGGGGCCACCTTGTGACCACAAGATACCAGGGTGCGCTAGGCCCCCCAGGCGCGCCCTGGTGGGTTGTGGCCAGTCCGGTGCCCATCTTCTGGTATATAGGTCATTTTGACCTAGAAAAAAAAATAAGAGGAGGACTTTCGGGACGGAGCGCCACCATCTCAAGGCAGAACTTGGGCAGGAGCACTTTTGCCCTACGGCGGAGCGATTCCACCAGGGAACTTCCCTCCCGGAGGGGGAAACCGAAGCCATCGTCATCACCAAAAACCCTCTCATCTTTGGGAGGCCAATCTCCATCAACATATTCAACAACACTGATACGTCTCTAACGTATCTATAATTTTTGGTTGTTCCATGCTATTATATTATCCATCTAGGATGTTTTATATGAGTTTATATGCTATTTTATATGATTTTTGGGACTAACCTATTAACCTAGAGCCCAGTGCCAGTTTATGTTTTTCCTTGTTTTTGAGTTTTACAGAAAAGGAATACCAAACAGAGTCCAATTGACGTGCCATTTTTGATGATTTTTTATGGACCAAAAGAAGCCCCCGGAGTAAAACAGTTGGGCCAGAAGAGTCCCGAGCCGTCCACGAGGGTGGAGGGCGCGCCCTACCACCCTGGCACGCCCCCCTATCTCGTGGACGACTCGGAGACCCCCTTGACGTGAGACCTACGCCAAAAATTCTTATAAATACAGAAACCTCCAGAAAATAACCTAGATCAGGAGTTCTGCCGCCACAAGCCTCTGTAGGCACCAAAAAAATCGCGACCCTGTCCCGGCACCCTGCCAGAGGGGGGATCCCTCATCGGTGGCCATCTTCATCATCCCGGCGCTCTCCATGACGAGGAGGGAGTAGTTCACCCTCAGGGCCGAGGGTATGTACCAGTAGCTATGTGTTTGATCTCTCTCTCTCTCTCTCTCTCTCGTGTTCTTGATTCGGCACAATCTTGATGTATCGCGAGCTTTGCTATTATAGTTGGATCTTATGATGTTTCTCCCCCTCTACTCTCTTGTAATAGATTGAGTTTTACCTTTGAAGTTATCTTATTGGATTGAGTCTTTAAGGATTTGAGAACACTTGATGTATGTCTTGCATGTGCTTATCTATGGTGACAATGGGATATTCACATGATCCACTTAATGTATGTTTTGGTGATCAACTTGCGAGTTCCGTGACCTTGTGAACTTATGCATAGGGGTTGGCACACGTTTTCGTCTTGACTCTCCGGTAGAAACTTTGGGGCACTCTTTGAAGTTCTTTGTGCTGGTTGAATAGATGAATCTAAAATTGTCTGATGCATATCATATAATCATACCCACGGATACTAAGGTGACATTGGAGTATCTAGGTGACATTAGGGTTTTGGTTGATTTGTGTCTTAAGGTGTTATTCTAGTACGAACTCTTGGATAGATCGAACTAAAAGAATAGCTTCGTGTTATTTTACTACAGACTCTTGAATAGATTGATCAGAAAGGATAACTTTGAGGTGGTTTGTACCCTACAATAATCTCTTCGTTTATTCTCCGCTATTAGTGACTTTGGAGTGACTCTTTGTTGCATGTTGAGGGATTGTTATATGATCAAATTATGTTATTATTGTTGAGAGAACTTGCACTAGTGAAAGTATGAACCCTAGGCCTTGTTTCAACGCATTGCAATACCATTTTCGCTCACTTTTATCATTAGTTACCTTGCTGTTTTTATATTTTCAGATTACAAAAACCTATATCTACCATCCATACTGCACTTGTATCACCATCTCTTCGCCGAACTAGTGCACCTATACAATTTACCATTGTATTGGGTGTGTTGGGGACACAAGGGACTCTTTGTATTTGATTGCAGGGTTGTTTGAGAGAGACCATCTTCATCCTACGCTTCCCACAGATTGATAAACCTTAGGTCATCCACTTGAGGGAAATTTGCTACTGTCCTACAAACCTCTGCACTTGGAGGTCGAACAACATCTACAAGAAGAAGGTTGTGTAGTAGACATCAAGCTCTTTTCTGGCGCCGTTGTCGGGGAGGTTAGCGCTTGAAGGTATATCTTTAGATCTTACAATCAAATCTTTTAGTTTCTTATTTTATCACTAGTTTAGTCTATAAAAGAAAACTACAAAAAATGGAATTAAGGTTGCCTCATATGCTTCATCTTTTTAATGTCTTTTGTGAAAATAAGGATTCCGATAATTGTGGCAAAGTGTTATAAGAAGAATGTATTAAAATGTTTGGCACTAAATCTTTGGATTATGAGCATGATTGCAATGTTGTTAGTATGAATTCTTTGAATATCCATGATGCTAATGATATGCAAAGCCACAAGCTTGGGGATGCTATCTTTGATGAATATGATATTTTTAGTCCCCCAAGTTTTGATGAGCAAATTTATTATGATGATAGCATGCCTCCTTTTTATGATGATTATGTTGATGAAAGTGGTTTCGGAGAGGTCATGACTTTATTTAGTGATGAATCCACTATTTCGGAAGAGGTTCCAATTGATTATGAGAACAAAGTTGCTATCTATGATGATTATTGTGATGACACGTATGCTATAGAGAATAATGATAACAATGAAACTTGTCATCTTCATTTCAATTTTCAATCCCATGATAGTTATTTTGTTGAATTTGCTCCCACTATTCCGAATGAGAAGAATTTTGCTTATGTGGAGAGTAATAAATTTTCTATGCTTATGAATCATGAAAAGAACGCTTTATGTGATGGTTATATTGTTAAATTTATTCATGATGCCACTGAAAATTATTATGAGGGAGGAATATATGCTCGTAGGAATTGCAATAATATCAAGTTTCCTCTCTACGTGCTTAAAATCTTGAAGTTATGCTTGTTTTGCTTTCCTATGCTAGTTGATTCTTATTCCCATAAATTGTTTGCTCGCAAAATCCCTATGCATAGGAAGTGGGTTAGACTTAAATGTGCTTATGATATGCTTCATGATGCTCCTGTTATGTTTCAATTCTTATCTTTTATGTGAGCATCATTGAAATCATCATGCCTAGCTAGGGGCGTTAAATGATAGCGCTTGTTGGGAGGCAGCCCAATTTTAATTTTGCTCTTTGCTTTTTGTTCCTGTTTAGTAATAAATAATTCATCTAGCTTCTATTATGATTGTGTTTTTATGTTTTAATTAGTGTTTGTGCCAAGTAAAGCCTTTAGGATCTTCTTGGGTGATTGTTGTTTGATCTTGCTGATAAAAACAGAAAGTATGCGCTCACGAAAATAATTATTATTTTTACCAGAGAGCGATAAAATACCAATTCTAATTGCAGTAGATCAATATATTTTTTATCCTGGTCTTCATAATTTTTCATAATTTTTGGAGTTACAGAAGTATTCGAAATCTCCAGATTACTACAGACTGTTCTGTTTTTGACAGATTCTGTTTTTCATTGTGTTGTTTGCTTATGTTGATGAATCTATGAGTAGTATCGGAGGGTATGAACCGTAGAGAAGTTGGAATACAGTAGATATTACACCAATATGAATTTAGAATGAGTTCACAACAATATCTAAGTGGTGATTTATTTTCTTATACTAACGGAGCTTACAAGTTTTCTATTAAGTTTTGTGTTGTGGAGTTTTCAAGTTTTGGGTAAAGATTCGATGGACTATGGAATAAGGAGTGGCAAGAGCCTAAGCTTGGGAATGCCCAAGGCACCCCAAGGTAATATTCAAGGACAACCAAGAGCCTAAGCTTGGGGATGCCCCGGATGGCATCCCCTCTTTCGTCTTTGTTCATCAGTAACTTTACTTGGAGCTATATTTTTATTCACCACATGATTGTGTTTTGCTTGGAGCGTCATCTTATTTTATTTTGTGTTGCTTTCTATTTGAATAAAATACCAAGATCTAAAATTATTAAATGTTAGAGAGTCTTCACATAGTTGCATAATTATTCAACTACTCATTGATCTTCACTTATATCTTTCAAAGTAGTTTGTCGTTTGCTCTAGTGCTTTACTTATATCTTTTTAGAGCACGACGGTGATTTTATTTTGCAGAAATTGTTGATCTCTCATGCTTCACTTATGTTATTTTGAGAGTCTTTTAGAACAACATGGTAATTTGCTTTGGTTATAAAATTAGTCCTAATATGATGGGTATCCAAGATGAGTATAATAAAAACTTTCATATAAATTGCGTTGAATAGTATGAGAAGTTTGATACTTGATGATTGTTTTGAGACATGAGGATGGTGATATTAGAGTCATGCTAGTTGAGTAGTTGTGAAATTGAGAAATACTTGTGTTGAGGTTTGCAAGTCCCGTAGCATGCACATATGGTAACCATTGTGTGACAAATTTGAAGCATGAGGTGTTTTTTTATTGCCTTCCTTATGAGTGGCGGTCGGGGATGAGCCATGGTATTTTCCTACCAATCTACCCCCTAGGAGCATGCGCGTAGTGCTTGGTTTTGATGACTTGTACAATTTTGCAATAAGTATGTGAGTTCTTTATGACTAATGTTGAGTCCATGGATTACCCGCACCCTCACCCTTCCACCATTGCTAGCCTCTCTTGTGACGCGCAGCTTTCGCCGGTACATTAAACCCATCATTTACCTTCCTCAAAACAGCCACCATACCTACCTATTATGGTATTTCCATAGCCATTCAGAGATATATTGCCATGCAACTTTCCACCGTTCCGTTCATTATGACACGCTTCATCATAGTCATATTGCTTTGCATGATCATGTAGTTGACATTGTATTTGTGGCATGGCCACCATTCATAATTTTTCATACATGTCACTCTTGATTCATTTCACATCCCGGTACACCGCCGGAGGCATTTACATAGAGTCATATTTTGTTCTAAGTATCGAGTTGTAATTCTTGAGTTGTAAGTAAATAAAAGTGTGATGATCTTCATTATTAGAGCATTGTCCCATGTGAGGAAAGGATGATGGAGAGTATGATTCCCCCACAAGTCGGGATGAGACTCCGGACGAAAAAAAAGAAAAAAAGAAAAAAGGAGAAGGCCCAAACAAAAAAAAAGAGAGAAATAGAGAGAAGGGGCAATGTTACTATCCCTTTTCCACACTTGTGCTTCAAAGTAGCACCATGATCTTCATGATAGAGAGTCTCTTATGTTGTCACTTTCATATACTAGTGGGAATTTTTCATTATAGAACTTGTCTTGTATATTCCAATGATGGGCTTCCTCAAATTGCCCTAGGTCTTCGTGAGGAAGCAAGTTGGATGCACACCCACTTAGTTTCTTTTGTTGAGCTTTCATACACTTATAGCTCTAGTGCATCCGTTGCATGGCAATCCCTACTCACTCACATTGATATCTATTGATGGGCATCTCCATAGCCCATTGATACAGCTAGTTGATGTGAGACTATCTTCCTCTTTTTTGTCTTCTCCACAACCACCATTCTATTCCACCTATAGTGCTATGTCCATGGCTCGCGCTCATATATTGCATGAAAGTTGAAAAAGTTTGAGAATACTAAAGTATGAAACAATTGCTTGGCTTGTCATCGGGGTTGTGCATGATTGGAGCATTTTGTGTGACGAAAATGAAGCATAGCCAAACTATATGATTTTGTAGGGATGAGGTTTCTTTGGCTATGTTATTTTGAGAAGACATAATTGCTTGGTTAGTATGCTTGAAGTATTATTATTTTTATGTCAATATTAAACTTTTGTCTTGAATCTTATGGATCTGAACATTCATGCCACAATAAATAAAATTACATTGATAAATATGTTAGGTAGCATTCCACATAAAAAATTTAGTTTTTATCATTTACCTACTCGAGGACGAGCATGAATTAAGCTTGGGGATGCTTGATACGTCTCCAACGTATCTATAATTTTTTATTGTTCCATGCTATTATATTATCCATCTACGATGTTTTATATGCATTTATATGCTATTTTATATGATTTTTGGAACTAACCTATTAACCTAGAACCCAGTGCCAGTTTCTGTTTTTCCTTGTTTTTGAGTTTTACAGAAAAGAAATACCAAACGGAGTCCAATTGACGTGCCAATTTTTGATGATTTTTTATGGACCAAAAGAAGCCCCCGGAGTAAAAGAGTTGGGCCAGAAGAGTCTCGAGCCGTCCACGAGGGTGGAGGGCGCGCCCTACCCCCCTGGGCGTGTCCCCCTATCTTGTGGACGACTCGGAGACCCCCCTGACGTGAGACCTACGCCAAAAATTTCTATAAATACAGAAACCTCCAGAAAATAACCTAGATCAGGAGTTCCGCCGCTGCAAGCCTCTGTAGCCACCAAAAGCAATCGGGCCCAGTTCTGGCACCCTGCCGGAGGGGGGATCCCTCACCGGTGTCCATCTTCATCATCCCTGCGCTCTCCATGACGAGGAGGGAGTAGTTCACCCTCGGGGCTAAGGGTATGTACCAGTAGCTATGTGTTTGATCTCTCTCTCTCTCTCTCTCTCGTGTTCTTGATTCGACACGATCTTGATGTATCGCGAGCTTTGCTATTATAGTTGGATCTTATGATGTTTCTCCCCCTCCACTCTCTTGTAATGGATTGAGTTTTCCCTTTGAAGTTATCTTATCGGATTGAGTCTTTAAGGATTTGAGAACACTTGATGTATGTCTTGCATGTGCTTATCTGTGGTGACAATGGGATATTCACGTGATCCACTTGATGTATGTTTTGGTGATCAACTTGCGAGTTCCATGACCTTGTGAACTTATGCATAGGGGTTGGCACATGTTTTCGTCTTGACTCTCCGGTAGAAACTTTGGGGCACTCTTTGAAGTTCTTTGTGTTGGTTGAATAGATGAATCTGAGATTGTGTGATGCATATCATATAATCATACCCACGGATACTTGAGGTGACATTGGAGTATCTAGGTGACATTAGGGTTTTGGTTGATGTCGGTGTTCTGGGAACGGGGGTCCCCAGACTTGCCTGCCTGCGGCCTGCGGTGTGGCTCAAGTGGGGGCCCAGCGCGGCCCATCTTCATCAGCTCAAGCTCAAGACCCTCGCGAGGGGCCAAGCCTCGCGGGGCGGACGACAGGAAGCTTCCTCAGAAGCGGCCTCATCAGGCAGGCTCGCGAGGAGGCGGAGAGATCAATGCAAGGGTACCTCGCGAGGATCCCATGACGCAAGCCATGACGATCAAGGCCAGGCGGGCGCCGGCCTGCACAGGGTCCTTGTTTCCCCTTTGGTGCAAAGGGGGCAAGCACAGGCCAAGGCATCAAGCAAAGGTTGCCATTCTGGTGCAACAAGACCAAGACCAGCAGAGCGGCAGGACGGAGGTCATCGTGGAGCCCAAGACGGCGTCATCACCAGTGCTTTTGGCAGCCGAAGACCACCTTTGGTCAGGATAACTTGTACTTGATGTTCCCCTTCAAAATGGCCAATTGTTGGCGTCCTTCCCGCTCAATTATTCAGGGAGAGGCCCAGGGCCTCTATAAATAGAGCTAGCCTCCACAAAGGAAGGGGTCACACAGAAGAAAGAGAGGCGACAGAACTCACCCTAGCAGTTCATCGCACCAGCTCAAGAACACCTCTCGCGAGGCTGTTCTTCCCTTGTACTATTCATCATCAGCCCCTGAGGCAATCCACCACACCACACACTGGAGCAGAGTATTACACCACAACGGTGGCCCGAACCAGTATAAACCTCGTGTCTCCTGTGTTGTTCATCATTTTCATCTTAGTTTGCATGAGAGGATCGGACGTAGATCGGTAGGGGAGAGATCTCCGCGCGCACCCCAGTGTTCAAACCTCAAGGGTCTGCCGGAACCCAAAATCCGACATTTCGCGCCAGGTAGGGGTGCGCCGGAATCTTTCTTCCGCTATTCGCGTGTGATCTTCCGTCGTGTCCATGGCTGACGCTCGTCGGGCTCGCGCCGAGCGCCGGGCTGCTCGCGCCACTCGCGTCGCCCAGACGGCGCCCGTCGGCGGCCTCCCACGTCGTTCCTCGTCGCCCGCCGCCACCGGCCCGGCTGGGAACGAGCAGCAGGCCTCGTCCCAGCATCCTTCGGTGCGGCGGGATGGCCGCACCGCCACCCCGTCGCTAACTCCAGCTGGCTCGTCGTCCCACGCCCGTCGCGCACCCATGGATGCGCACGCCTCATTGCTCTTGGCGCGGGAGCTCCTGCACTATCGCCCCATCGACGACTGGTTCGCCCGCATCACCGAGCTCGTCAGTGCCGCAGGGGGCTCCCCCTTGCGGTCCCTCTCGCTGCTTCGCCCTCCATCCCGTGCAGGGGGCGAGGATCAGGAGGCGCCTTCGCCGCCTCCTCCCCAAGAAGGTGCCTTGGCTCCAAGGCGCGCAGCCCTAGGGCGGGACCCTCCACGTCTGGCGCCTGCGCAGCAAGAAGGGAGCTGCCAAGAGATCCCACGTCCCCTAGAAGGTGCTCGCGTGCTCCCAGCGCCGGCACGCCAAGATCGCACCCCAGCGCCTCCACGACGAGACCCCGCGCTGCTCCCAGTGGCGGCGCATGGTGACCTGCAAGAACAAGTCCAACACTAGCAAAGGGCGCCGGTGGCCACGGTGGGCTGCCTCGCCTTCACCCCCGAGCTGCGCGACGTCACATGGCCAAGCAAGTTCAAGCCTGACCTCCCTCCCCGCTACGATGGCACAGCGGACCCCGCGGAGTTCTTGCAGCTCTACGAGCTGGGCATCGTAGCCGCCAACGGAGACGAAAAGGTCATGGCGAATTGGTTCCCCATGGCGCTCAAGGACGGCGCCCGCACCTAGCTCCTGAACCTGGCTCCCGGCACGATCTCCTCCTGGAGCGAGATGCGCACCCGCTTCATCGCCAACTTCCAGGGCACACGCGACCGACCCCCGGCCGTGAACGACCTACGCCGCATCAAGCAAAAGCCAGGAGAAACCTTGCAGAAGTACATCCAGTGCTTCAACTATGCTTGCCTCAAGATCCCCAAGGTGACTGAAGAAGCTATCATCTCAACCTTCTCCGACGGCGTACGCGACGTCAAGATGAAGGAAGAGCTAGCAATCCATGAAGACCTGTGCACATCCCTGGAGCTGTTCAACTTGGCGACCAAGTGCGCCAGGGCTGAGGAAGGGCGTCTCTCCCTCCTCGAGCTCCCGGCAGTCGACCCAGAAGAAAAGAAGCCCAAGGCCAAAGACGTGAAGCGCAAGGGGGCTGTCGTGCTAGCAGCGGAACCAGACACCAAGCGAGGCAGGGACCAGCCCGAGTCATCCAAGGGCAGACGGTACTGCGTGTACCACGACCTCCACACCCACAACACCAACGAATGTCAAGAGCTCAGAGCTGTGCGAGATGGGCGAATCGGCCGACGCCCAGAGCGCAACGACAGGGGCTATGGCCGAGGAGGAGGAAGAGGTGGTGGACGATGGGAAGACCGTGGCCTTCGCCAGGGATGGCGTGACCGCCCTCGCGAGGACCACTGGCAGGACCATCCTTGCGAGGGAGGCTGGAGGGACCAGCCTCGTGAGGGCCACCCGCACGGCAATGTGGGCCTCCCTCCTCTACCGCCTCCACCAAGGAGGAAAGAAGACCAACACCAAGACGATGGGGCTGGGGGCTTCCAAGAGCCGCGTGCAATTTCTTGCATCTTGGGTGGCGCCCAGGCCCCAGCCTCACAGCGCATCTTCAAGCAGTTTGCTCGCGAGGTGAATGCAGTCCTTCCCAAGCTTGAGGCCACGCGCCCTCTCAGGTGGTCTTCGTGCGTGATCACATTCAATTCCGCGGACCAGCTCAAGTGCGCGGCAACGGACGGAGTCCTCCCGATGCTTTGCTCCCCAGTCATTAGCAACGTGCAGGTCACCAGGACCCTCATCGATGGCGGAGCAGGACTCAATGTCCTGTCCCTCAAGACGTTCGACAATCTCCAAGTGCCGTATGACCAGCTTCAGTCGACCAAGCCTTTCTCAGGAGTCACCGATGGTTCCACTGTTCCGATCGGGCAGGTTCGCCTTCCGGTCACCTTCGGGCAACGCAACAACTACCGCATCGAGCTCATCGACTTCGAGGTTGCTCACATCCGCCTGCTGTACAACGCCATCCTTGGGTACCCAGCCCTAGCCAAGTTTATGGCAGTGACTCACCATGGTTACAATGTCCTCAAGATGCCAGGAAGCGGTGGAGTCATCACCGTACCTTGTGAAGAAAGGGACGCAGTGTGCTCGCTTGAGCGTGCGTTCCAAGCCGCAGCAATCGAAGACCCAGATCACGGGAACGGGACGCCTCCCGAGGCGACCCTCAAGAAGAAGAAGACCTCACCTGGCCCGGGCCACAAGGAGGCAGGCACCTCCGGAGGTATCGCGTCAGGATTCGCGCCCGATCAGGGAGCGCCACCCTCTCACGCATAGAAAGGCACGCCCGGCGCCCTCCTCAGGCAGGGCTCGGGGGCTCTCTCTTGGAGAGTCGTCGACCTTGCCAAGGTTGTGGGGGAGGCGCTCGGGCACCACATGGAGGGGTGCTTTCAAGCACGCTTCCCTCAGGAAGGTACAAGTCAAAGGAGACCAAACCCCCAGGAGTTCATCGCAAGGAACACCCATGAGCTACAAGAGTCCAGAGTCATGCGCGGCAGCCGCCGCTTACCTTCCATGGCCCCACACCCGGGCGAGGATGGAGGACTGCGCGTCTGCGTCGACGTACCAGGGCTCAACCGAGCTGCGTCCTAGGAGCGCCTATGGCCTTCGGCCGTAGGGTGCTGAGAGGGACCACCTCACAGCTATGTTTGCATGCCCTTCGGCCTGCCGAGCGCGGTCGCTGCACATCAGCGCCTGTTGAGGAGCATTCTGGAGGCTCAGGAGGGCAGGCATCACGCGGTCCTGGTGGAGGTGGCGATGGTCCCCGAAGACCTGCACGTGCCACCGGAGCCTCCCGAGGCCCCTGGGCCTGGGGGCTCATGAGGGCCGACGTCTTCACCGCACATCGCTCACTTCCTCAGCATCACTTCATCTTCAACAGCACCAGGTGACATCTTTCAGAGTTCTAGTTTCAGCTGGGAGCGCCCACAGGGCTGCACCATTCCCAGGCCGCGTGGGTCCGTCCCCGCGGCATGTATCCATTTTGGTTGTGCTCTTTACTTACCTTGTTGGGGTCGCCCCTCGGGCTGCATCCCACGCTGCTCGGGCCCGACCCAGCGGTGGTTGCTTTTACCTTTGCTTGCTTGAAATTGGATTTCCTATGTGCTTAACATACCTGACCTAACCACCTGCTCGATCGACGCCTATCTGAAGAGCCGCTCGCTCTGGCACGGTGCGTGCGCACGGGTCCGTCCCTGCAGCGTTGATAAACCTGAGTGGTCGAGCTCTGGCCGCGGCAGCCCCGCACGGCGCCACCTCACCAGGCCCTCAGTGCCTTGACCGCTCCCTCGGAGTGACCATAGGTTGGCTGGCGACCATAACGACAGGCCTTGTTTCTCCTCATGATTGGTGTGCATGACCTACTCCAGGAGCAACGTGGGGGGCATCATGAGCTCTCTCTCCCACTCTTCGGCATGGACCGCTTGCACGTTAAAAGGGGGGCGCCTGAGCATCGCGACTCACGGGCTCTTACTGGCTCTCCAGCCCTCACCCCCTGGCCTTGACCCATGGCATTGCGACCTGTCATACCAGCGGGGGCTGAGCTCGCTCGAGGGCCGGGACCTGAGGACGTAGGGCGTTAAGGAAAGTGCGGGGGAGTGGGAAGAAGCTCGCGAGGGCCTCACCCAGCAGTACCTCGGCCACGCCTCTCGGGCCGGGCGCCTCTCTGAGGAACTACATCAGACGCACAAGATAAGTCGCGCCCTCGCAAGAGCTAGACCAACGCAGCGCTAAATTCCCGCCCAGTGCAACTCTGTCACGGCGACGCTACCTTCCTTTCTCGCCCAGCAAGGATTGCTTGAGCGCTAAAGGGGACCTCCCGAGCATCGCGACTCAGGGGCTCTTACCGGACCTCGGGCCGCTCACCTCCTGGCCTTGACCATGGCATCGCGACCTGGCATACTAGCGACGGCTGAAGCTTGCCTGGGGACTGGGGCCTGTCAGCGTAGAGCGCCAAGTCCTCGTGAGGATAGAAAGGGGGAGCTTAGCCGGGACAGAACAGACACCTCACGACAATTCATATTAAGGATATAGTATTTACAGAAGGCACGACAGACACCTTACATAGCCCCGCGGGGTGTTGCTTTAATTCCTCGCAGGGAACAAAAGGTGCTGACCCTAAGGAACGCTACTTGCTAGAAACTCCCCAAGCGACGCCATCATCAACAGTGGGCTGCCCGGTGACGGCGCCAATCCCATCCAGATCAGTGGCGCCGGTGGCCCGACGCAGCTGCCCCACTCCGAGCGCGGCGCGAGCTCGGAGGCTCGTAGCTGTCGTCGCTCGTCTCCGGGGTCGCGAGGAGTTCGGGGGAGCTGCGGAAGCCCTCAGTCCCTCCGCTGCTGCCTGAGGAGCTACAGGAGGACCAACGGGCGGGGCTGGTCCTCGCCTGTTCGTCACCACTGCCGCTTCCCTTAGGGCAGCATTCCAGCCGGCGTCCTTCTGCATCAAAGACCTTGAAGAACATCAAGGAGGCGCCGTCGTATTCAAGATGGACCACCAAGGCGCCGTCCGCGCAACAGACCCGGGCAATCTCACCCCAGCCCCGGGTCATGAAGACCTTGCCCGGAGCGACGACCGCGACCTCCGCTCCAGTTGCAGGGGTGCCACAGTCGGCATGCTGCAGCCAGAGCTCCAGGGCCCCGCTTGGCGGCATCTCGAAGGCGAAGGAGGGAGGAAGGCGGATCCACGAAGTTGGAGGCATGGCGGCGTGGAGCACAAGCTCGCGAGAGGAGCGCTCTGCGTGGACTCCAGGGGGAACGACGCGCACCACCGTGACTCGCCGGTGTCGACGGCGACGCTGTCGGTGTTGCTCGGTGCCCCCCTAGGGCCTACGACGCAGGCGTACAAGGGCAGCGGAAACCCATGCGGCGGCCGCTCGTACCACGGCCTCGACACCACCTGCCAGGCGCCTTCATCCCGGTGATGGAGGATTGGCCGCTTCTTCGGCGGGAGGGGGTCAGGACCCTCTCTGGGGGCCTTTCCCTTCTCCTCAGCTGAAAACCGGTGGATCGGTGCCATTGGTGCAAGAGGAAGCAAGGATGAGGAAGAAGAAGAGGAGGAGTAACGGAAAAGGATGGACTGAAGGGGCTCGCCCAGCCCCGTACTTATAGCCGGAGGAGGCCAACCGCCGAGCACCACAATCGCAGGTAATCATGACCAGTTTCTCTGCATGCAGGGACTTTTCAAATCGTGCAGTTGCCGAGGCGTCGTGGGAGGCACAGATGCCCACGTCCAATCAATCGCCACACGACGCCCAAGGCCGCAGGCTGTTAGGGCCCGCGGCGCTTCGCGCTTGCCCCTTCGCTTCTCTGCTAAGCCAAGCACGCGCACGCCTTGGGCCCGGGGGCTACTGTCGGTGTTCTGGGAACGGGGGTCCCCAGACTTGCCTGCCTGCGGCCTGCGGCGTGGCTCAAGTGGGGGCCCAGCGCGGCCCATCTTCATCAGCTCAAGCTCAAGACCCTCGCGAGGGGCCAAGCCTCGCGGGGCGGACGACACGAAGCTTCCTCAGAAGCGGCCTCATCAGGCAGGCTCGCGAGGAGGCGGAGAGATCAATGCAAGGGTACCTCGTGAGGATCCCATGACGCAAGCCATGACGATCAAGGCCAGGCGGGCGCCGGCCTGCACAGGGTCCTTGTTTCCCCTTTGGTGCAAAGGGGGCAAGCACAGGCCAAGGCATCAGGCAAAGGTTGCCATTCCGGTGCAACAAGACCAAGACCAGCAGAGCGGCAGGACGGAGGTCACCGTGGAGCCCAAGATGGCGTCATCACCAGTGCTTTTGGCAGCCGAAGACCACCTTTGGTCAGGATAACTTGTACTAGATGTTCCCCTTCAAAATGGCCAATTGTTGGCGTCCTTCCCGCTCAATTATTCGGGAGAGGCCCAGGGCCTCTATAAATAGAGCTAGCCTCCACAAAGGAAGGGTACACACAGAAGAAAGAGAGGCGACGGAACTCACCCTAGCAGTTCATCGCACCAGCTCAAGAACACCTCTCGCGAGGCTGTTCTTCCCTTGTACTATTCATCATCAGTCCCTGAGGCAATTCACCACACCACACACTGGAGTAGGGTATTACACCACAACGGTGGCCCGAACTAGTATAAACCTCGTGTCTCCTGTGTTGTTCATCATTTTCATCTTAGTTTGCATGAGAGGATCGGACGTAGATCGGTAGGGGAGAGATCTCTGCGCGCACCGCAGTGTTCGAACCTCAAGGGTGTGCCGGAACCCAAAATCTGATAGTTGATTTGTGTCTTAAGGTGTTATTCTAGTACGAACTATAGGATAGATCGAATGGAAAGAATAGCTTTGTGTTATTTTACTATGTACTCTTGAATAGATCGATCAGAAAGGATAACTTTGAGGTGGTTCATACCCTACAATAATCTCTTCGTTTGTTCTCCGCTATTAGTGACTTTGGAGTGACTCTTTGTTGTATGTTGAGGGATTTTTATATGATCCAATTATGTTATTATTGTTGAGAGAACTTGCACTAGTGAAAGTATGAACCCTAGGCCTTGTTTCAACGCATTGCAATACTGTTTTCGCTCACTTTTATCATTAGTTACCTTGCTGTTTTTATATTTTCAGATTACAAAAACTTGTATCTACCATCCATATTGCACTTGTATCACCATCTCTTCGCCGAACTAGTGCACCTATACAATTTACCATTGTATTGGGTGTATTGGGGACACAAGGGACTCTTTGTTATTTGGTTGCAGGGTTGTTTGAGAGAGACCATCTTCATCCTACGCCTCCCACGGATTGATAAACCTTAGGTCATCCACTTGAGGGAAATTTGCTACTGTCCTACAAACCTCTGCACTTGGAGGCCCAACAACGTCTACAAGAAAAAAGTTGTGTAGTAGACATCAAACACCATCTCCTCTCAAAGCCTAGTTCATCTCTTGTGTTCAATCTTTGTACCGGGACATCAGATTGGTACCTGTGGGTGACTAGTAGTGTTGATGACATCTTGTAGTTGATTACTATATGGTTTATTTGGTGGAAGATTATATGTTCAGATCCATTATGCTATTTAATAACCCTTTGATCTTGAGCATGATTATCATTTGTAAGTAGTTACTTTTGTTCTTGAGGTCATGGGAGAAGTCATGTTGCAAGTAATCATGTGAACTTGATATGTGTTCACTATTTTGATGATATGTATGTTGTGATTCCCGTAGTGGTGTCATGTGAACATCGACTACATGGCGCTTCACCATCTTTGGGCCTAAGGGAAGGCATTGTGGAGTAGTTATTAGATGATGGGTTGCTAGAGTAACAGAAGCTTAAACCCTAGTTTATGCGCAACTTCATAAGGGACCAATTTGGATCCAAATGTTTAATGACATGGTTAGATTTTATCTTAGTACCTTTCTCGTAGTTGCCGATGCTTGTGAGGGGGTTAATCATAAGTGGGAGGTTTGTTCAAATAAGAACAGCACCCAAGCACCGGTCCACCCACATATCAAATTATCAAAGTAGCGAACGCAAATCAAACCAACATGATGAAAGTGACTAGATGAAATTCCCATGTGCTCTCTAGAACGCTTTGCTTATTGATTGGGCTACCTTGCTGCACTTTATTTACCGTTACCGTTACTGTTACTTGTTCGTTAGAAATTATCTTGCTATCAAACTACCTCTTACCGACTATTTCAGTGCTTGCAGAAAATACCTTGCTGAAAACCACTTGTCATTTCCTTCTGCTCCTCCTTGGGTTCGACACTCTTACTTATAGAAAGGGCTACGGTTGATCCCCTATACTTGTGGGTTATCAAGAATCTTTTCTGGCTCCGTTACCGGGGAGAGAAGCGCTCTTGGTAAGTGGAAATTGGTAATGAAAAATTTATACTACATGCTGAAATTTATTGTCACTTGCTACTATGGAAAACCATCCTTTTAGGGGTTTGTTCAGGGTATCTTCACCTCGAGTGAAAGCACAATTAATTGCCCCTCAACCTATTGCACCTACTGAAAATATTGGTTATGAAATTCCTTCGGGTACGATAGGACAACTGCTAGCTACTCCTTATGCAGGATATGGAACTAAACATCCTGATATGCACTTGATTTATGTGGATGAAATTTGTGGATTATTTAAGCTTGCAAGTTTACCCGGAGATGAAGCTGAGAAGAAGGTTTTCCATTTATCTTTGAAGGGAAAAGCATTAGCATGGTATAGGCTACGCGATGATATTGGATCTTGGAACTGGAATCGACCAAAATTGGAATTTCACCAAAAAATTATCCTATGCATCTAGTTCATCGTGATCGGAATTATATATATATATATATATATAATTTTTGGCCTTGTGAAGGATAAAGTATCGCTCTAGCTTGGGGGAGGCTTAATTCAAAGTTATATTCATGCCCCAATCATGAGCTCTTGAGAGAAATTATTATTCAGAATTTTTATGCCCGACTTTCTCGTGATGATCAATCCATGCTCGATACTTCTTGTACTGTTTCTTTTATGAAGAAGACTATTGAATTTAGGTGGGATCTTTTAGAAATAATTAAACGCAACTCTGAATATTGGGAACTTGACGAAGGTAAAGAGTCATGTATTAAGCTCGAGTTCGGTTGTGTTAAATCTTTTATGAATACCGATGCT
This sequence comes from Triticum urartu, assembly GCF_003073215.2. Taxonomy (NCBI): domain Eukaryota; kingdom Viridiplantae; phylum Streptophyta; class Magnoliopsida; order Poales; family Poaceae; genus Triticum; species Triticum urartu. The sequence goes on from NC_053024.1 coordinate 483,268,708, forward strand.
TTTCACAAGTTTAGCACTAAATATGGACTTGACTCTGAGATAGTAGCCTCTTTTGTGAATCTTTTGCTACTCATGTTGATATCCCTAAGGAGAAGTGGTTCAAATTTCATCCCCCTGTTAAAGAAGAAATTAAAGAACTGGTTAAAGATAAAGATGAAACTATTATTTATAATGTTGATCCAGTTGTGCCTACTACTTATATTGAAAAACCAACTTTCCCTGTTAGGATAAAGGAACATGCTAAGGTATCAACCATAGTTTCTTAAAGTAATATTAAAGCACCTAAACCCTCTGAGAAAATCAAAGTAGAGCCTAGTGTTGCTATGGTTAAAGATCTCCTGGTAGAAAATATTGATGGGCATGTTATTTATTTCTATGATGAAGCTGCTAGAATTGCCAAACCCGATAAAAAAGATAAACATAGACATGTTATTGGCATGCATGTTGCCTCAGTTAAAATAGGAGATCATTGTTATCATGGGTTATGTGACTTAGGTGTTAGTGTGAGTGCTATTCCTTTTACCTTATATCAAGAAATTATGAATGCCATAGCACCCGCTGAAATAGAAGACATAGATGTTACTATTAAACTTGCTAATAGAGACACCATCACACCACTTGGGATTGTTAGAGCTATTGAAGTCTTGTGTGGGAAAATAAAATACCCTACTAATTTTCTAGTTCTTGGTTCCCCACAAGATGATTTTTTCCCATAATCTTTGGTAGACCTTTCTTGAACATTGTCAATGCCACTATAGATTGCCATAAACAAATTGTCAGTGTTCGCTTTGGTGATGAGTCTCGTGAGTTTAATTTCTCTAAGTTTCATAGACAACCTCACAATAAAGAATTACCTAGTAAGGATGAAATAATTAGTATTACTTCTATTGCTATGCCTCCTACTGATCCACTAGAACAATATTTGCTAGACCATGAAAACGATATGCACTTGCATGAAAGAAATGAAATAGATAAAATATTCTTTGAACAACAACCTCTCCTTAAACACTATTTGCCTATTGAAACTCTAGGAGGTCCTCCTCCACCTAAAGGTGATCCTGTGTTTGAATTAAAACAATTGATAGACACTTTGAAATATGCTTATCTTGATGAGAAAAAGATATATCATGTTATTATTAGTGCTAACCTTTCAGAACATGAAGAAGAAAGATTATTAAAAATTCTGAAGAAGCACCATGCTGCTATTGGATATACTCTTGATAATCTTAAGGGCATTAGTCCCGCTCTATGTCACCACAAGATTAATATGGAGCCTGATGCTAAACATGTTGTTGATCACCAATGACGTTTGAATCCTAAGATGAAAGAAGTGGTAAGAACTGAAATACTAAAGCTTGTGGAAGCAAGTATAATCTATCCCATAGCTGATAGTAGATGGGTAAGTCCTGTTCATTGTGTCCCTAAGAAGGGAGGTTTATTGTTGTTCCTAATGATAAAAATGAAATCATTCCACAAAGAATTGTTACTGGCTATAGAATGGTAATTGATTTTAGAAAAATAAATAAAGCTACTAGAAAAGATCATTACCCTCTGCCTTTTATTGATCAAATGCTAGAAAGATTTTCTAAGCACACACACTTTGTTTTCTTGATGGATATTATGGTTTTTCTCAAATACCTGTTTCACAACCTAATCAAGAGAAAACCACTTTTACTTGCCCTTTTGGAACCTATGCTTATAGACGTATGCCTTTTGGTTTATGTAGTGCATCTGCTACCTTTCAAAGATGTATGACTGCTATATTCTCTGTTTTTTGTGAAAAGATTGTTGAGGTTTTCATGGATGATTTTTCTATTTACGGAACTTCTTTTGATGATTTCTTAAGCAACCTTGATCGAGTTTTTCAGAGATGTGAACAAACTAATCTTGTCTTGAATTGGAAGAAGTGCCACTTTATGGTTAATGAAGGTATTGTCTTGGGGCATAAAATTTCTGAACGGGGTATTGAGGTGGATAAAACTAAAGTTGATGCAACTGAGAAAATGCCATGTCCTAAAGATATTAAAGGTATTCGTAGTTTCCTTGGTCATGCTGGTTTCTATAGGAGGTTTATTAAAGACATCTCTAAAATAGGCCTCTTACAAATATTTTACAAAAGGATGTTCCATCCATTTTTATGATGATTGTGTAGAAGCCTTTGAAACACTTAAGAAAGCCTTAACTTCCGCACCTAATGTTCAACCACCTGATTGGAACTTGCCTTTTGAAATTATGTGTGATGCTAGTGATTATGCTGTTGGTGCTGTTCTAGGACAAACAGTTAATAAATTAAATGTTATCCACTATTCTAGCAAAACTCTAGACAGTCCCCAAAGAAATTATGCTACTACTGGAAAGGAATTTTTAGCAGTTGTGTTTGCTTGTGATAAATTCATATCTTATATCATTGATTCCAAAGTGATTGTTCCCACTGATCATGCTGCTATAAAATATCTCATGGAAAAGAAAGATGCTAAACCTAGACTCATTAGGTGGGTTCTCTTGTTACAAGAATTTGATTTACATATCACTGATAGGAAAGGAGCCGAGAACCACGTAGCTGATAACTTGTCTAGGTTAGAAAATATTCTTGATAACCCACTACCCATTGATGATAGCTTTCCCGATTAACAACTAGTTGCAATAAATGTTTCTCATAATACTCCTTCGTATGCTTATTATGATAATTATATTGTTGCTAAATTTATACCACCTAGTTTCACCAACCAACAAAAGAGAAAAAGTCTTCTAAGATTTAAGACATTACTTTTGGGATGACCCACATCTTTATAAAGGAGTAGATGGTATTATTAGACATTGTGTACCTGAGCATGAACAGGAACAAATCCTACGGAGATGTCACTCTGAAGCTTATGGAGGACATCATGCGGGGGATAGAACTGCTCACAAGGTATTGCAATCTGGTTTTTATTGGCCTACTATCTTCAAGGATGCTCGTAAGTTTTTTAATCTTCTGATGAATGTCAAAGGATAGGTAATATTGCTAAGCGTCGGGAAATGCCTATGAATTATTCACTTATTGTTGAACCATTTGATGTTTGGGGTTTTGATTATATGGGACCTTTTCCTTCCTCTAATGGTATACACATATTTTGGTTGTTGTTTGGGTAGAAGCTATTCCAACTAATAGTGCTGATCATAACACTTCCATTAAAATTCTTAATGAAGTTATTTTCCCAAGGTTTGGAGTCCCTGGATATCTAATGACTGATGGTGGTTCACACTCTATTCATGGTGATTTCTGTAAAATGCTTGCTAAATATGATGTTAACCATAGAATTGCTTCACCTTATCATCCTCAATCTAGTGGTCAAGTTGAACTTAGCGATAGAGAAATAGAGTTAATATTACAAACAGTTGTCAATAGGTCCCGAAGGAATTGGTCTAAGAAACTAGATGATGCACTTTGAGCCTACACAACAGTTTATAAAAATTGAAAGTGCGTTATATCGACTAGAGGGGGGGTGAATAGGCGATTTTTATGAATTCTTCACTGAGGAATTTGCAGGTGAGGAAATTCCTTAGAGAAGAACTACTAGCAGCGGAATAAGTACTCAAAAGTAAACATAACAGAACACAAGCATAGTCATCATGATGAAATGAAGACAGGCACAGAGTACATGAAGCGTAAACACAGGATAACACAAGATGAAGACAAACAGACTGAAGAAATTGAACTGAGGAAATTGAGAAAGTCTTCAGTCAAAGTCTTCAAACACAGATATGAACAAGTGCACAACACAGTTATGAGGAAATGAATGAGTTGAAGAAATAGAACCAATAGGCTTGGTGAAGACAATGATTTTCTAGACCAGTTCCAACTGCTGTCTCAGTTGTACGTCTAGTTGGAGCGGCTGAGTATTTAAACTCGAGGACACACAGTCCTGGACACCCAGTCCTGAACACGCAGCTCAGGACACCAAGTCCTCATCGTATTCTCCTTGAGCTAAGGTCACACAGACCTCGCCCAATCACTCATGGTAAGTCTTCAGGTGACTTCCGAACCTTCACAAACTCGGTCACTTGGTGATCTACAATTCCTCTTGGATGCTCTAGACCATGACGCCTAACCGTCTGGAAGAAGCACAGTCTTCAAAGGTAACAAGCGTCGGATCCGCGCAGGATCAATCTCTTCAATGATGCTCAATCACTTGGGGTTTGAAGGTGTTTGGGTTTTCCTCACTTGATGATTTTCGCTCAAAGTCCTCGGAGGATGGGTTGCTCTCAAATGACAAGTGTCAGTTTCTCTCGCAGCAGCCAGCCAGCTAGTGGTTGTAGGGGGGGGCCCTATTTATAGCCTAGGGAGCAGCCCGACATGATAAGACATAAATGCCCTTCAATGATATGACCGTTAGGAGGATAGATATTTTGGGACAGCTGGCGCATAGCACAACAACGGTCGGAATTTTGAGTGGCAAAATCTTCAGGGCTATCATGTTCCTCACTGTGTAGGTAACCCACACTAGCGAATTCCTAACTCCTCAGTCAGAACAAATTCCTCAGAGACCAGAAGAACTTCGTCTCTGTCACTGAAGAAATTGACTGAACTGTGTGAGATTTCCAATGGCTTCACTCGAAGGGATTGGTAGGTGTAGGATTTTGAGTTGAGCATCACATGGAAATTTTTCCTTAGTATTTCCTCGACCCCCTTTAATAGTATAGTGTTTCCTATGACTCAAGAAAGAGAAAATGAAACTACAAAAACAAAAGTCTTCACGCTTCATGTTCCTCGAATGAATACCAAGTCTTCAAGGTCACACCAATTTCTTCACTTTCAAAGTCTTCAGGAAGTCTTCAGAAATCCAAAGTCTTCAGTCGAAGAACTTCATTTTTAGGGGTCAACTTTCTCTGTAAATATCAAACTCCTCATAGACTTATAGACCTGTGTACACTCACAAACGCATTAGTCCCTTAACCTATAAGTCTTCAATACACCAAAATCACTAAGGGGCACTAGATGCACTTACAATCTCCCCCTTTTTGGTGATTGATGACAATATAGGTTAAGTTTTCAACGGGGATAAACATATGAAGTGTAAATACTGATATTGAGGAATTTGATTTCAAGATATAGAAGAACTCCCCCTGAATATGTGCATGGTGAGGTATTTGCTTTTGAAGCAGTGCACACTTGAGGAGTAGAATCATGGAGATCTCCCCCTATATCTTGTAATTCATACACACATTTGACATATCACAATGAAGAATTTGAAATGCATGATGAAATATGGTGACTGATGTAATTCAGCATGCGTGCATTAGCATATATGAGGAATAAGCATGCCGAAAAACATATCAAAAGTATCAGAGCACCATCGAGTTTAAGTTTACAACTCGATCCAATAAAGTCTCAGAAGAACGAGAGTTGTAACTTAATAAAAAACGCCCATATAGAAAGACCCGCTTGAAGACTAACTCAAAATTCTCCCCCTTTGTCATCAAATGACCAAAAGGATCGAATATGAGGACTAACGCCCCTGAAGAATATCAAGTTGATGAAGGAACGCCAGCGTTGTTGGGGTCGTTTGTCGTGGAAGGGCCTGCCGCAGTGTCGTCCAAGACTTCATTCTCATCGGTGTCGCGAGATAAAGAATATGAGCTGGCCACCAGAGAAGGAACCTTGACCTTCTTGAATTTCTTCGATGGAGGTGCAGACCAGTCAAAGTCTTCCTTGAGACACATTTTCTTGAGATCTTCTTCACCATACAGATGTGACAGTATTGCCCAGGTGCGACTGAAAACTTCATGGAGGTAGTAATGATTTTTCTTCACTGCATTATGCGTAGCAGTCATGTTGTGAAGAAATGAACCAAACTGACGCTTAACCCATTTATGATTTTGATCCACCTTCTGGTGAAGACTAAGCAGAAGCTCACGATCAGTCATCACACGAGGAGCTGTGTCTTGAGGAGTAGACTTGGGTGCATTGGCAGAGTCATGTGTGGCAGAGTCATCATTGGTGGAATAAGATGCAACTTTGCGAAACTGTCCATCCAATGGACGAATGCCTTCATCTATAACAGCTGGTGCCTTGCCCTTTTCATCAACTGAGGAATAGGTACGCTTGAGGACTTCAATCGGGGGCAAGTAGCTGAGGTGATTTTGAAAATCAGCTTTGTAGTTGAGTGAAGACCCTGTCCTGAGGAATCTCATAATCCAAGGTGCATAAGGCTTCAGCTCAAATGGAGAAAGTGCAACATTTGCCAGAGTCCTCATGAAGAAATCGTGATAATTGACAGGAATGCCATGAACGATATTGAATACCAGATTCTTCATGATGCCAACAATTTCCTCATCAGATGAGTCATGGCCTTTGATGGGACTCATTGTCCTCGTTAGAATGCGATAGACAGTTCTGGGCACATATAGTAATTCCTTCACGAGGAATTTGGTTCGTGAGGCCTGACCTGGCTTCAAAGGTTTCATCAGAACTTGCATGTAGTGATTTGTAAGCTCAGGTTCATTGTAAATGCAACGAGCTTCTTCAAGGGGAGGAGTGAGTGGTAAGGCACGAAGCAATTCAGTAGCTGGTGCTGTGTAGTGAGTGTTCTCAGACATCCAGTCCAGCACCCATGAATTCACATCTTCAGAATCTCCTGTGATGTGCAACGTCGCATAAAATTGAAGAATCGGTTCTTCATTCCAATCACAGATGTCAGCAGAAATTTAACAATCCAGCGTCGTGAAGAACACTGAGGACTGGCATAAAGCACGACAGAGATTCCATATCCACGTGAGAAATGTACTCATGGTAGAAGATTTTGTTTTTGTTGAACAACACCGAGGAATAGAAATTAGCCTGGCTGGCAGTCCAGAAACGCCTCTTCCTAATGCGAGCAGAATCATATGGGTTGTAGTCAGTGAAGATTACATGCTCGCTGAAGAAATCTTCAGCCTTGAACTTTTGCTTGCGTGAGAATGGATCCTTTGGCTTGGGCAGAGGAGTGTCAGTGAGTTGCATCACAACCTCAGGAATCGCAATCTCAGGTTCTTCAGGTTGAGTAATTTCTTGTTCCTCTTCAGTGGCAGTTTGTGTGTTCAGGTGGTCAGCAGCAGCAGTTTCTTCAGCACTAGTGGCTGGAATTTCTTCACATACAGATGAGGTGGGATGAGTTTTTTCAGAGCCCATTCGAACGGTTGGTGCAGGGGACTAAGGAATTTGCTGTAGAGGGGTGAAGAGTGGAGAATTGGGGTGCTGACTTTCCCAAAAGTCATCATTCATCACTGGTGTAGTACACCCAATATCCACATCTTCATCTTCCATTTCTTCAATGCTAGCCTCTTCAGCTGTGAACTGAGGCATGAGCGAGGAGACAACAGGTGTTGAAGGGATCGTATCCACTTCAATTTCTTCATCAATATGCTCTGACGAAGCAGCAGAATGATTTTCTTCACCAGATCCGCTAGGGATCTCATATTCTTCTCCAAAAGGAACAATGTCCTTTGATGGCATGGTTGAGATCGGAACAACATCAATGGGATTAGCAAATGAACTTGTCATAGGCTTCATCTTCTTTGGAGCTGAAGAATTTGAAGCAGCTGATGCTTTCCTTTTCTTCACTGTTGCACGCTCTGCAGCCTTGGTCTTCTTCACATCTGATGCATATGGAAGGATTGTTGTTGGTGTAGGCGCAGGAGGAGCAGAGGAATTTGGTTGATTTTCCTCAGGCACAACTGATGTAGTTGTCCTGAATTCTTCAGTTTCTTCAGGCACACCACTAGTGGATGCCCTGGCAATTTCTTCAGCGGCTGGAGTAGAGTCATCAGCCCTGGAACTAACATTTTCTTCAGTAGCCCGATTTTCATCAGCGATGCTGGCATGTTCTTCAGTCGGCTGAGTAGATGCTTCAGCCTAAGGAACTTCCTGTTGCGTTGGGGCTGCAACATTTGAGGTGATGTTATCTGCAAGTTTCACAAAGCGCACCTTGGCTCCAAGCCAATCAGCGCGGTATGCGTCAAATTCATCACTGAGTTTCTTGATCTCAGTTTGAACAGTGATAAGTTCTTCAGTTGTCATAGAGACAACATTTTTCTTCAGATAGTGCTCCTTCTTGTACTGCGCTTTCTTGATCTGCCTGGCCTTCTCAAATTTCCATTTTTCCTTCTTGAATGAAGTGGGTCAGCATGTGACTTTGTCCAGGAGTCAGCTTGAAGTCAGGCATGGGAGTGTTGGGGTCCTTGTGCCAAACATCAATGTACTCGACGATCAACTTTGGATCCAAAAGTAGTGGCACATTTGTTCCCTTGGCTCTAGCGGCCCTGACTTGCCTATCTCTGATGATTTCAGCAAGTTCATCATCATCAGCTTCGTCTTCTTCAGACGATTCTTGGAAGGCGACTTGCTTCTTCTGAGGACTAGGGCGAGGACCTCATTCAGCAGTGGCCTTTGTCTTCAGTAGAGAGGGCCCCGTTGAAGAATTTGGTGCAGCTGAGGAACTAGCTGAAGCTCCTGAGGCAATGGAGATGCCTGTAGTCCTTTGGCACATGGCAAGATGCACAGGTGCTGAGGACTTTGGAGGAGCTGAGGATTTTGGAGGAACAGGAGCAACATGAGAAGTTGGTCTTGATGGCTTTGAAGATTCTGGCCGTGAGGGCATAGCTGAGGAACTTGGCCTTGAGGGCACTTTGGTGAAGCACTTGGCTTGCGCGCATGCTTCTTTGCCATTGATTTCTTAGGCTTGACAGAGGCCTCAGTGGCAGCAGCAGTAGCAGAGTCTTCATTGAATTTCCTCACTGCTTCTTTTGCTTGTTTGGCCAACTTGGCCGGGCGCTTGGCCCATTCTTCAGGAAAGTCCTCACCGCGTTTGATGCTGGTGGGATCTGCTACTTGGCCAGGTGCCAATGGAGCTCTTGGGCATGGAGGATTCAGTGCGAATTTCTTCATGTACTTTGGAGTTACATACCTGTACTCCCTCCATTCTCTTGCCCATCTCCTTTCAATTTTCTGAATGCGCACCTTACGCTGATTTTTATCTTCCTCAGGAGGTGTGCAGTACCCAACATAGATGTCATCAGGGATCTCAAAAGGCAGTCATGACCTCAGGCTTCTTTCCTCCTTTCTGTGGCCTTTTACCATCAGCCATTTTCTTCAGTTGAGGAATTTGAACAATCGAATTCTCTGAAGAAGTATGCAACTTTTCTTCGAGGAATGCTGCAAATGAGTTAAGTTGATGAGAACCTAGAGATTCAACAACGGACATGAGTACCTGTGAACAGAGTATAGTTGTGAGGAATTTGGAGAGGTCATATGCGTTCTCAGAAGGTTTTTCAAAAAGAACAAGTTTGAGGAATTTGACCAGATGAGTCTTGAAGAATTTGACTAAGCTTTCTTTGTCTTAGGTTCCAGAGTTGTATAGATCGAAGATCCACACAATTGAGGAATCTTGAAGAAAAATGATGCTTAGAGAAACGAATCAAGAACAAATGACTTGTGAGGTGTTTAGTGTGTGAGGAATTGAAGAATAAAACACCTTTGAAGATTTTGTAGATAATCATTCGATCATGCTTCACTTAGATTATTTTGAGTCTTAATAGCATGGTAATTTTCTTAAAATCCTAATATGCTAGGTATTCAAGAATAATAAATTCTCTTATGAGTGTGTTGAATATTATGATAAGTTTGATACTTGATAATTGTTTTGAGATATGGAGATGGTGATATTAAAGTCATGCTAGTTGAGTAGTTGTGAATTTGAGAAATACTTGTGTTGAAGCTTGAGATTCCCGTAGCATGCACGTATGGTGAACCGTTATGTGATGAAGTCGGAGCATGATTTATTTATTGATTGTCTTCCTTATGAGTGGCGGTCGGGGACGAGCGATGGTCTTTTCCTACCAATCTATCCCCCTAGGAGCATGCGCGTAATACTTTGCTTTGATAACTTGTAGATTTTCGCAATAATTATATGAGTTCTTTATGACTAACGTTGAGTCCATGGATCATACGCACTCTCACCCTTCCACCATTGCTAGCCTCTCTAATACTGCGCACCTTTTGCTGATATCATACACCCACCATATACCTTCTTCAATACAGCCACCATATCTACCTATCATGGCATTTCCATAGCCATTCCGAGATATATTGCCATGCAACTTTCCACCTTTCCGTTTATTATGACACACTCCATCATTGGCATATTGCTTAGCATGATCATGTAGTTGACATCGTATTTGTGGCAAAGCCACAGTTCATAATTCTTTCATACTTGTCACTCATGAGTCATTGCATATCCCGGTACACCCCCGGAGGCATTCATATAGAGTCATATGTTGTTCTAAGTATCGAGTTGTAATTCTTGAGTTGTAAGAAAATAAAAGTGTGATGATCACCATTATTAGAGCATTGTCCCAGTGAGGAAAGGATGATGGAGACTATGATTCCCCCACAAGCCGGGATGAGACTCCGGACGGAAAAAAAGAGGCCATAAAAAAGAGAGAGAAAAGGCCCAAATAAAAATAAAAAAGAGAGAAAAAGAGAGAACGGGCAATGCTACTATCCTTTTACCACACTTGTGCTTCAAAGTAGCACCATGATCTTCATGATAGAGAGTCTCCTATGTTGTCACTTCCATATACTAGTGGGAATTTTTCATTAAAGAACTTGGCTTGTATATTCCAATGATGGGCTTCCTCAAAATGCCCTAGGTCTTCATGAACAAGCAAGTTGGATGCACACCCACTTAGTTTCTTTTGTTGAGCTTTCATATACTTATAGCTCTAGTGCATCCGTTGCATGGAAATACCTACTCACTCACATTGATATCTATTGATGGGCATCTCCATAGCCCGTTGATACGCCTAGTTGATGTGAGACTATCTTCTCCCTTTTTGTCTTCTCCACAACCACCACTCTATTCCACCTATAGTGCTATATCCATGGCTCACGCTCATGTATTGCGTGAAGATTGAAAAAGTTTTGAGAATGTCAAAATTATGAAACAATTGCTTGGCTTGTCATCGGGGTTGTGCATGATTTAAATACTTTGCGTGGTGAAGATGGAGCATAGCCAGACTATATGATTTTGTAGGGATAACTTTCTTTAGCCATGTTATTTTGAGAAGACATAATTGCTTAGTTAGTATGCTTGAAGTATTATTATTTTTTATGTCAATATAAACTTTTGTCTTGAATCTTTCGGATCTGAATATTCATACCACAATTAAGAAGAATTACATTAAAATTATGCCAAGTAGCACTCCGCATCAAAAATTCTATTTTTATCATTTACCCACTCAAGGACGACCAGGAATTAAGCTTGGGGATGCTTGATACTTCTCCAACGTATCTATAAATTTTGATTGCTCCATGCTATATTATCTACTGTTTTGGACACTATTGGGCTTTATTATCCACTTTTATATTATTTTTGGGACTAACCTGTTAACCGGAGGCCCAACCCAGAATTGCTGTTTTTTTTGCCTATTTTAGGGTTTCGAAGAAAAGGAATATCAAATGGAGTCCAAACGGAATGAAACCTTCCGGAACGTGATTTTCTCAACGAACAAGACCCAGGAGACTTGGACCCTACGTCAAGACACAAAAGAGGAGGCCATGAGGTAGGGGGCGCGCCTGCCTCCCCCAGGCGCGCCCTCCACCCTCGTGGGCCCCTGTTGCTCCACCGACGTACTCCTTCCTCCTATATATACCTACGTACCCCCAAGAAGATCAGATACGGAGCAAAAACCCTAATCCACTGCAGCAACTTTCTGTTTCCCTGAGATCCCATCTTGGGGCCTATTCCGGAGCTTTGCCGGAGGGGGCATCGATCACAGAGGGCTTCTACATCAACACCATAGCCCCTCCGATGAAGTGTGAGTAGTTTAATTCAGACCTACGGGTCCATAGTTAGTAGCTAGATGGCTTCTTCTCTCTTTTTGGATCTCAATACAAAGTTCTCACCCTCTCTTGTGGAGATCTATTCGATGTAATCTTCTTTTTACGGTGTGTTTGTTGAGACCGATGAATTGTGGGTTTATGATCAAGTCTATCTATGAATAATATTTGAATCTTCTCTGAATTATTTTATGTATGATTGGTTATCTTTGCAAGTCTCTTCGAATTATCAGTTTGGTTTGGCCTACTAGATTGATCTTTCTTGCAATGGGAGAAGTGCTTAGCTTTGGGTTCAATCTTGCGGTGTCCTTTCCCAGTGACAGTAGGGGCAACAAGGCACGTATTGTATTGTTGCCATCGAGGATAACAAGATGGGGTTTTCATCATATTGCATGAGTTTATCCCTCTACATCATGTCATCTTGCTTAATGCGTTACTCTATTTTCATTAACTTAATACTCTAGATGCATGCTGGATAGCGGTCAATGAGTGGAGTAATAGTAGTAGATGCATGCAGGAGTCGGTCTACTTGTCTCGGACGTGATGCCTATATACATGATCATACCTAGATATTCTCATAACTATGCTCAATTCTGTCAATTGCTCAACAGTAATTTGTTCACCCACCGTAGAATACTTATGCTCTCGAGAGAAGCCACTAGTGAAACCTATGGCCCCGGGGTCTATCTTCATCATATTAATCTACCAATACTTAGTTATTTCCTTTTGCTTTTACTTTCTTTTATTTTACTTTGCATCTTTATCATAAAAAATCCAAAAATATTATCTTGTCATATCTATTAGATCTCACTCTTGTAAGTGGCCGAGTAGGGATTGACAACGCCTATTTGCGTTGGTTGTGAGGATTTATTTGTTTTGTGCAGGTACAAGGGACTCGCGCGTAGCCTCCTACTGGATTGATACCTTGGTTCTCAAAAACTGAGGGAAATACTTACGCTACTTTGCTGCACCATCCCTTCCTCTTCGGGGAAAACCAACGCAGTGCTCAAGAGGTAGCAAGGTTCCGCTATTGGTTATTGGTCGGAGACGTGTCTCGGACATGTCTACATAGTTCTCGAACCCGTAGGGTCTGCACGCTTAAAGTTTCGGTGACGATGATATTATGAGTTTATGTGATTTGATGTACCGAAGGTAGTTCGGAGTCCCAGATGAGATCGGGGACATGACGAGGAGTCTCAAAATGGTCGAGATGTAAAGATCAATATATTGGACGACTATATTCGGACATCAGAAAGGTTCCGAGTGATTCGGGTATTTTTGGAGTACCGGGGAGTTACGGGAATTCACCGGGAGAAGTATTGGGCCTTATTGGGCCATACGGGAATAGAGGAGAGAGGCCAAAAGGAAGGAGGCGCGCGCCCCCCCTCTAGTCCGAATTGGACAAGGGGTGCAGCCCCCTTTTCCTTCTCCCTCTCCCCCTCTTTCATTCTCTCCTACTCTGGAAAGGAAATGGGAATCCTACTAGGACTTGGGAGTCCTAGTAGGACTCCCCACACTTGGCGCGTCCCTCTAGGGCCGGCCTCTCCCTCCCTCCTTTATATACGAGGGCAGGGGGCACCTCTAGACAACACAATTGATCTCTTGATCTCTTAGCCGTGTGCGGTGCCCCCCTCCACCATATTCCACCTCAATCATATCGTAGCGGTGCTTAGGCGAAGCCCTGCGTTGGTAGCAACATCATCACCGTCACCATGTCGTCGTGCTGACGGAACTCTCCCGTGAAGCTCTGCTGGATCGGAGTTCACAGGACATCATCGAGCTGAACATGTGCTGAACTCGGAGGTGCCGTGTGTTCGGTACTTGGATCGGTCGGATCGTGAAGATGTACGACTACATCATCCGTGTTGTGCCAACGCTTCTGCTTTCGGTCTACGAGGGTATGTGGACTACACTCTCCCCTCTCGTTGCTATGCATCACCATGATCCTGTGTATGCGTAGGAAATTTTTGAAATTACTACGTTCCCCAATAGTGGTATAAGAGCCTGGTTTTATGCGTAGATGTTATATGCACAAGTAGAACACAAGTGAGTTGTGGGCGATACAAGTCATACTGCTTCAGCATGTCATACTTTGGTTCGGCGGTATTGTTGGATGAAGCGGCCCGGACCGACATTACGCGTACGCTTACGCGAGACTGGTTCTACCGACGTTCTTTGCACACAGGTGGCTGGTGGGTGTCAGTTTCTCCAACTTTAGTTGAACCGAGTGTGGCTACGCCCGGTCCTTGAGAAGGTTAAAACATCAGTAACTTGACGAACTATCATTGTGGTTTTGATGCGTAGGTAAGAACGGTTCTTTTTCAAGCTTGTAGCAGCACGTAAAACTTGTAAAACTTGCAACAACAAAGTAGAGGACGTCTAACTTGTTTTTGCAGGGCATGTTGTGATGTGATATGGTCAAGACATGATGCTATATTTTATTGTATGAGATGATCATGTTTTGTAACCAAGTTATCGGCAACTGGCCGGAGCCATATAGTTGTCGCTTTATTGTATGCAATGCAATCGCCCTGTAATTGCTTTACTTTATCACTAAGCGGTAGCGATAGTCGTAGAAGCAATAGTTGGTGAGACGACAATGATGCTACGATGGAGATCAAAGTGTCACGCCGGTGACGATGGTGATCATGACGGTGCTTCGGAGATGGAGATCACAAGCACAAGATGATGATGGCCATATCATATCACATATATTGATTGCATGTGATGTTTATCTTTTATGCATCTTATTTTGCTTTGATTGACGGTAGAAGATAATCTCTCACTAAATTTCAAGATAAAAGTGATCTCCCTGAGTATGCACCGTTGCCAAAGTTCGTCATGCCGAGACACCACGTGATGATCGGGTGTGATAAGCTCTACGTTCATCTACAACGGGTGCAAGCATGTTTTGCACACGCAGAATACTCGGGTTAAACTTGACGAGCCTAGCATATGCAGATATAGCCTCGGAACACTGAGACCGAAAGGTCGAGCATGAATCATATAGTAGATATGATGAACATAGTGATGTTCACCATTGAAAACTACTCCATCTCACGTGATGATCGGACATGGTTTAGTTGATTTGGATCACGTGATCACTTAGATGATTAGAGGGATGTCTATCTAAGTGGGAGTTCTTAAGTAATATGATTAATTGAACTTTAATTTATCATGAAGTTAGTCCTGGTAGTATTAGCATATCTATGTTGTAGAACAATAGCTCGCGTTTAGCTCCCCTGTTTTATTTCTATATGTTCCTAGAGAAAACTAAGTTGAAAGATGTTAGTAGCAATGATGCGAATTGGATCTGGGATCTGAGGATTATCCTCATTGCTGCACAGAAGAATTATGTCCTTTATGCACCACTAGGTGACAGACCGATTGCAGGAGCAAATGCAGACGTTATGAACGCTTGGCTAGCTCGATATGATGACTACTTGATAGTTTAGTGCACCATGCTTTACGGCTTAGAATCGGGGCTTCAAAGATGTTTTTGAAACGCCACGGAGCATATGAGATGTTCCAAGAGTTGAAATTATTACTTCAGACTCATGCCCATGTCGAAAGGTATGAGACCTTTGACAAGTATTTAACCTACAAGATGGAGGATAATAGCTCAGCTAATGAGCATGTGCTCAGAATGTCTGAGTACTACAATCGCTTGAATCAAGTGGGAGTTAATCTTCCAGATATGATAGTGATTGACAAAGTTCTCTAGACACTATCACCAAGTTACTAGAACTTCGTGATGAACTATAATATGCGAGGGATGACGAAAGTAATTCCCGAGCTCTTCGCGATGATGAAATCGACGAAGGTAGAAATCAAGAAAGAACATCGAGTGTTGATGGTTTACAATACCACTAGTTTCAAGAAAAGGGCAAAGGGATAGAAGGGGAACTTCAAGAAGAACGGCAAGCAAGTTGCTACTCAAGTGAAGAAGCCAAAGTCTGGACCTAAGCCTGAGACTGAGTGCTTCTACTACAAAGGAAATGGTCACTGGAAGTGGAACTGCCCTAGATACTTGGCAGATAAGAAGGATGGCAAAGTGAACAAAGGTATATTGGATATACATGTTATTTATGTGTACTCTACTAGTGTTTATAGCAACCCCTCGGTATTTGATACTGGTTCAGTTGCTAAGAGTAGTAACTCGAAACGGGAGTTAAAGAATGAACAGAAACTAGTTAAGGGTGAAGTGACGATGTGTGTTGGAAGTAGTTACAAGATTGATATGATCATCATCGCACACTCCCTATACTTTCGGGATTAGTGTTGAACCTAAATAAGTGTTATTTGGTGTTTGCGTTGAGCATGAATATGATTTGATCATGTATTGCAATACGGTTATTCATTTAAGTTAGAGAATAATCGTTGTTCTGTTACATGAATAAAACCTTCTATGGTCATACACCCAATGAAAATGGTTTGTTGGATCTCGATCGTAGTGATACAAATATTTATAATATTGAAGCCAAAAGATGCAAAGTTAATAATGATAGTGCGACTTATTTGTGGCACTGCCGTTTAGGTCATATTGGTGTAAAGCGCATGAAGAAACTCCATGCTGATGCGATTTTTGAATCACTTGATTATGAATCACTTGATGCTTGCCAACCATGCCCTATGGGCACGATGACTAAAACTCCGTTCTCCGGAACAATGGAGCAAGCAACTGACTTATTGGAAATGATACATACTGATGTATGTGATCCGATGAGTGTTGAGGCTCGTGGCGGGTATCATTATTTTCTGACCTTCATAGATGATTTGAGCAGATATGGGTATATCTACTTAATGAAACATAAGCCTGAAACATTT
Organism: Triticum urartu; assembly: GCF_003073215.2. Classification (NCBI taxonomy): domain Eukaryota; kingdom Viridiplantae; phylum Streptophyta; class Magnoliopsida; order Poales; family Poaceae; genus Triticum; species Triticum urartu. The sequence goes on from NC_053024.1 coordinate 483,285,392, forward strand.
GAAAAGTTCAAAGAATTTTAGAGTGAAGTCGAAAATCATCGTGACAAGAAAATAAAGTTTCTACGATCTGATCGCGGAGACAAATATTTGAGTTACGAGTTTGGTCTTCAATTAAAACAATGTGGAATAGTTTCACAAATTCGTGCCACCTGGAACACCACAGCATAATGGTGTGTCCGAACGTCATAACCATACTTTATTGGATATAGTGCAATCTATGATGTTTCTTACCGATTTACCACTATAGTTTTGGGGTTATGCATTAGAGACAGCCGCATTCACGTTAAAAAGGGCACCATCTAAATCCGTTGAGACGACACCGTATGAACTGTGGTTTGGCAAGAAACCAAAGTTGTCGTTTCTTAAAGTTTGGGGTTGCGATGCTTATAAGAAAAGGTTTCATCCTGATAAGCTCAAGCCCAAATCAGAGAAATGTGTCTTCATAGGATACCCAAAGGAGACAATTGGGTACACCTTCTATCACAGATCCAAAGGCAAGATATTCGTTGCTAAGAATGGATCCTTTCTAGATTAGGAGTTTCTCTCGAAAGAAGTGAGTGGGAGGAAAGTAGAACTTGATGAGGTAACTGTACCTACTCCCTTATTGGAAAGTAGTTCATCACAGAAATCTGTTCCTGTGACTACTACACCAATTAGTGAGGAAGCTAATGATGATGATCATGTAACTTCAGATCAAGTTACTACCGAACCTCGTAGGTAAACCAGAGTGAGATCCGCACTAGGGTGGTACGGTAATCATGTCCTGGAGTTCATGTTACTTGACCATGATGATCCTACGAACTATGAGGAAGCGATGATGAACCCAGATTTCGCAAAATGGCTTGAGGCCATGAAATCTGAGATGGGATCCATGTATGAGAACAAAGTGTGGACTTTGGTTGACTTGCCCAATGATCGGCAAGCCATCGAGAATAAAAGGATCGTCAAGAGGAAGACGGACGCTGATAGTAGTGTTACTATCTACAAAGCTAGAATTGTCGAAAAGGTTTTTGACAAGTTCAAGGTGTTGCCTACGATGAGAGTTTCTCACTCGTATCTATGCTTAAATCTGTCCAAATCATGTTAGCAATTGCCGCATTTTATGAAATCTGGCAAATGGATAAACAAAACTGCATTCCTTAATGGATTTATTAAAGAAGAGTTGTATATGATGCAACTAGAAGATTTTGTCAATCCTAAAGGTGCTAACAAAATATGCAAGCTCCGGCGATCCATCTATGGACTGGTGCAAGCATCTCGGAGTTGGAATATATGCTTTGATAAATTGATCAAATCATATAGTTTTATACAGACTTGTGGTGAAGCCTGTATTTACAAGAAAGTGAGTAGGAGCACTACAACATTTCTGATAAGTATATGTGAATGGCATATTGTTGATCGGAAATAATGTAGAATTATTCTGCAAAGCATAAAGGAGTGTTTGAAAGGAGTTTTGCAAAGAAAGACCTCGGTGAAGCTGCTTACATATTGAGCATCAGGATCTATAGAGATAGATCAAGACGCTTGATAAGTTTTTTCAATGAGTACATACCTTGACAAGATTTTGAAGTAGTTCAAAATGGAGCAGTCAAAGAAAGAGTTCTTGTGTGTTACAAGGTGTGAAATTGAGTAAGACTCAAGCCCGACCACGGCAGAAGATAGAAAGAGAATGAAAGTCATTCCATATGCCTCAGCCATAGGTTCTATAAAGTATGACATGTTGTGTACCAGATCTATTGTACACCCTACACTGTTTTTGGCAGGGGAGTACAATAGTGATCTAGGAATAGATCACTGGTCAGCGGTCAAAATTATCCTTAGTGGAATAAGGATATGTTTCTCGATTATGGAGGTGACAAAAAGGTTCGTCGTAAAGGGTTACGTCGATGCAAGTTTTGACACTGATCCAGATGACTCTAAGTCTCAATCTGGATACATATTGAAAGTGGGAGCAATTTGCTAGAGTAGCTCCGTGCAGAGCATTGTCGACATAGAAATTTGCAAAATACATACGGATCTGAATGTGGCAGACCCGTTGACTAAACTTCTCTCACAAAGCAAAACATGATCACACCTTAGTACTCTTTGGGTGTTAATCACATAGCGATGTGAACTAGATTATTGACTCTAGTAAAACCTTTGGGTGTTGGTCACATGACGATGTGAACTATGGGTGTTAATGACATGGTGATGTGAACTATTGGTGTTAAATCACATGGTGATGTGAACTAGATTATTGACTCTAGTGCAAGTGGGAGACTGAAGGAAATATGGCCTAGAGGCAATAATAAAGTTATTATTTATTTCCTTATATCATGATAAATTTTTATTATTCATGCTAGAATTGTATTAACCGGAAACTTAGTACATGTGTGAATACATAGACAAACGTAGTGTCACTAGTATGCCTCTACTTGACTAGCTCGTTAATCGAAGATGGTTGAGTTTCCTAGCCATGGACATGAGTTGTCATTTGATTAACGGGATCACATCATTAGGAGAATGTTGTGATTGACTTGACCCATTCCGTTAGCTTAGCACTTGATCGTTTAGTATGTTGCTATTGCTTTCTTCATGACTTATACATGTTCCTATGACTATGAGATTATGCAACTCCCGTTTACCGAAGGAACACTTTGTGTGCTACCAAACGTCACAACGTAACCGGGTGATTATAAAGGTGCTCTAAAGGTGTCTCCGAACGTACTTCTTGGGTTGGCGTATTTCAAGATTAGGATTTGTCACTCCGATTGTCAGAGAGGTATCTCTGGGCCCACTCGGTAATGCACATCACTATAAGCCTTGCTAGCATTGTAACTAATGAGTTAATTGCGGGATGATGTATTACAGAACGAGTAAAGAGACTTTCCGGTAACGAGATTAAACTAGGTATTGAGATACCGACGATCGAATCTCGGACAAGTAACATACCGATGACAAAGGGAACAACGTATGTTGTTTTGCGGTTTGACCGATAAATATCTTCATAGAATATGTGGAAGCCAATATGAGCATCCAGTTTCCGCTATTGGTTATTGGCCGGAGACGTGTCTCGGTCATGTCTACATAGTTCTCGAACCCGTAGGGTCCACACGCTTAAAGTTTCAGTGACGATGGTATTATGAGTTTATGTGATTTGATGTACCGAAGGTAGTTTGGAGTCCCGGATGAGACCGGGGACATGACAAGGAGTCTCAAAATGGTCGAGACGTAAAGATCGATATATTGGACGACTATATTCGGACATCGGAAAGGTTCTGAGTGATTCGGGTATTTTCGGAGTACCGGGGAGTTACGGGAATTCACCGGGAGAAGTATTGGGCCTTATTTGGCCATACGGGAATAGATGAGTGATACGTCTCCAATGTATCTATAATTTTTGATTGCTCCATGCTATATTATCTACTGTTTTGGACATTATTAGGCTTTATTATCCACTTTTATATTACTTTTGGGACTAACCTATTAACTGGAGGCCCAGCCCAGAATTGCTGTTTTTTTGCCTATTTTAGGGTTTCGAAGAAAAGGAATATAAAACGGAGTCCAAACGGAATGAAACCTTCGGGAACGTGATTTTATCAACAAACATGATCCAGGAGACTTGGACCCTATGTCAAGAAACAAAGGAGGAGGCCACGAGGTAGGGGGCGCGCCTACCCACCCCCCAGGCACGCCCTCCACCCTCGTGGGCCCCCTGTTGCTCCACTGACGTACTCCTTCCTCCTATATATACCTACGTACCCCCAAACGATCAGATACGAAGCCAAAAACCTAATTCCGCTGCCGCAACTTTCTGTATCCACGAGATCCCATCTTGGGGCCTGTTCCGGAGCTCCGCCGGAGGGGGGATCCATCACAGAGGGCTTCTACATCAACACCATAGCCTCTCCGATGAAGTGTGAGTAGTTTACCTTAGACCTTCGGGTCCATAGTTATTAGCTAGATGGCTTCTTCTCTCTTTTTGGATCTCAATACAAAGTTCTCCCCTCTCTTATGGAGATCCATTCGATGTAATCTTCTTTTTGCGGTGTGTTTGTTGAGACCGATGAATTGTGGGTTTATGATCAAGATTATCTATGAACAATATTTGAATCTTCTCTGAATTCTTTTATGTATGATTGGTTATCTTTGCAAGTCTCTTCGAATTATCAGTTTGGTTTCGCCTACTAGATTGATATTTCTTGCAATGGGAGAAGTGCTTAGCTTTGGGTTCAATCTTGTGGTGTCCTTTCCCAGTGACAGTAGGGGCAGCACGGCACGTATTGTATTTTTGCCATCGAGGATAACAAGATGGGTTTTTTATCATATTGTATGAATTTATCCCTCTACATCATGTCATCTTGCTTAATGCGTTACTCTGTTTCCATGAACTTAATACTCTAGATGCATGCTGGATAGCGGTCGATGAGTGGAGTAATAGTAGTAGATGCAGGCAGGAGTCGGTCTACTTGTCTCGGACATGATGCCTATATACATGATCATACCTAGATACTCTCATAACTATGCTCAATTCTGTCAATTGCTCAACAGTAATTCGTTCACCCACCGTATAATACTTATGCTCTTGAGAGAAGCCACTAGTGAAACCTATGGCCCCCGGGTTTATCTTCATCATATCAATATTCCTATACTTGTTTATTTACTTTACTTTTATTTTACTTTGCATCTTTATCACAAAATTACCAAAAATATTATTTTATCATATCTATCAGATCTCACTCTCATGAGTGACCGAGAAGGGATTGGCACCCCCTTATCGCGTTGGTTGCGAGGAGTTATTTGTTTTGTGCAGGTACGAGGGACTCGCGCGTAGCCTCCTACTGGATTGATACCTTGGTTCTCAAAAACTGAGGGAAATACTTATACTACTTTGCTGCATCATCCTTTCCTCTTCGAGGAAATCCAACGCAGTGCTCAAGAGGTAGCAAGAAGATTTCTGGCGCCGTTGCGGGGGAGTCTATGCAAAAGTCAACATACCAAGTACCCTTCACATACCCTTATCTCTCACATTACATTATTTTCCATTTGCCTCTCGTTTTCCTCTCCCCCACTTCACCCTTGCCGTTTTATTCGCCCTCTCTCTCTCTATCCTCCCTCTCTTTCTCTATTTGCCTCTTTTTGCCCGCTTGCTTTTTGTTTGCTTGTGTGTTGGATTGCTTGCTTGTCACGATGGCTCAAGATAACACTAAATTGTGTGACTTTACCAATACCAACAACAATGATTTTATTAGCACTCCGATTGCTCCTCTTACCGATGCTGAATCTTGTGAAATTAATGCCGCTTTGCTGAATCTTGTCATGAAAGATCCATTTTCCGGCCTTCCCAGTGAAGATACCGCTACCCATCTAAATTGCTTCGTTGATTTATGTGATATGCAAAAGAAGAAAGATGTGGACAATGATATTGTTAAATTGAAGCTATTTCCTTTTTCGCTTAGAGATCGTGCTAAAGCTTGGTTTTCATCTTTGCCTAAAAATAATATTGATTCTTGGAACAAGTGCAAAGATGCTTTTATCTCTAAGTATTTTCCTCCCGCTAAGATCATCTCTCTTAGAAATGATATTATGAATTTTAAGCAACTTGATCATGTTGCACAAGCTTGGGAGAGGATGAAATTAATGATACGTAGTTGCCCTACTCATGGTTTTAATTTGTGGATGATTATACAAAACTTTTATGCCGGATTGAATTTTGCTTCTAGAAAACTTTTAGATTCGGCCACGGAAGGCACTTTTATGGAAATCACTTTAGGAGAAGCTACTAAACTCCTAGATAATATTATGGTTAATTATTCTCAATGGCATACTGAAAGATCTTCTAATAAAAAAGTGCATTCGATAGAAGAAATTAATGTTTTGAGTGGAAAGATGGATGAACTTATGAAATTATTTGCTAATAAAAGTGTTTCTTCTGATCCTAATGATATGCCTTTGTCTACTTTGATTGAGAATAATAATGAATCTTTGGATGTGAATTTTGTTGGTAGGAATAATTTTGGTAACAACGCGTATAGAGGAAACTTTAATCCTAGGCCTTATCCTAGTAATTCCTCAAATAATTATGGTAATTCCTACAACAATGCCTATGGAAATTTTAATAATATACCCTCTGATTCCGAATCTAATATTAAAGAATTTATTACTTCGCAAAAGAATTTCAATGCTTTGATTGAAGAAAAATTGCTTAAGATTGATGATTTGGCTAGGAACATTGATAGAATTTCTCTTGATGTTTATTCTTTAAAGCTTAGATCTATTCCTCCTAAGCATGATATCAATGAGTCTCTCAAAGCCGTGAGAATTTCCATTGATGAGTGCAAAGAAAGAACCGCTAGGATGCGTGCTAAGAAAGATGCCTTTATAAGAGCGTGTTCTTCTAGTTCCTATGAAAATAAAGATGAAGATCTAAAAGTTATTGATGTGTCCCCCATTAAATCTTTGTTTTGCAATATGAATCTTAATAATGATGGGACTGATTATGATCCACCTTTACCTAGAAGGCGTTCCAAAAATTCGGAGTTTTTAGATCTTGATGCTAAATTTGATGAAAGTGGGATTGAAGAAATTAAAACCCTAGATACTAATAAACCCACTATTTTGGATTTCAAGAAATTTAATTATGGAAATTTCTCTTTGATTGGTTGTGTTTCCTTGTTGCAATCCATGCTAAATTCTCCTCATGCTTATAGTCAAAATAAAGCATTTACTAAACATATCATTGATGCCTTGATGCAATCTTATGAAGAAAAACTTGAGTTGGAAGTTTCTATCCCTAGAAAACTTTATGATGAGTGGGAACCAACTATTAAAATTAAAATTAAAGATCATGAGTTCTATGCTTTGTGTGATTTGGGTGCTAGTGTTTCCACGATTCCAAAGACTTTGTGTGATTTGTTAGGTTTCTGTGATTTTGATGATTGCTCTTTAAACTTGCACCTTGTGGATTCCACTATTAAGAAACCTATGGGAAGAATCAATGATGTTCTTATTGTTGCAAATAGTAATTATGTGCCCGTAGATTTTATTGTTCTTGACATAGATTGCAATCCTTCATGTCCTATTATTCTTGGTAGACCTTTCCTTAGAACGATTGGTGCAATTATTGATATGAAGGAAGGAAACATTAGATTCCAATTTCCGTTAAGGAAAGGCATGGAACAATTTCCTATAAATAAAATAAAATTACCTTATGAATCTATTATGAGAACCACTTATGGATTGCCTACCAAAGATGGCAATACCTAGATCTATCCTTGCTTTTTATGCCTACCTAGGGGCGTTAAACAATAGCGCTTGTTGGGAGGAAACCCAATTTTATTTTTATTCCTTGCTTTTTGCTCCTGTTTAGTAATAAATAATTTATCTAGCCTCTGTTTTGGTTGTGTTTTTTGTGTTTAATTAGTGTTTGTGCCAAGTAGAACCGTTGGGAAGACTTGGGGAAAGTCTTGCTATCTTGCTGTAAAAAACAGAAACTTTAGCGCTCACGAGAACTGCTGTAATTTTTATTTGGAAAGTGATATTTAGTTAATTATTTTTTAAGATGATTAATATATAAATTCCTCACGTCCAGCAATTTATTTTAGAATTTTTGGGGTTCCATATCTTGCGCTAGCTACAGATTACTACAGACTGTTCTGTTTTTGACAGATTCTGTTTTTCGTGTGTTGTTTGCTTATTTTGATGAATCTATGGCTAGTAAAATAGTTTATAAACCATATAGAAGTTGAATACAGTAGGTTTAACACCAATATAAATAAATAATGACTTCATTACAGTACCTTGAAGTGGTCTTTTGTTTTCTTTCGCTAACGGAGCTCACGAGAGATTTTCTACTTTGAGTTTTGTGTTGTGAAGTTTTCAAGTTTTTGGGTAAAGATTTGATGGATTATGGAATAAGGAGTGGCAAGAGACTAAGCTTGAGGATTCCCATGGCACCCCCAATATAATCTAAGGACACCTAAAATGCAAAGCTTGGGGCTGCCCCGGAAGGCATCCCCTCTTTCGTCTACTTCTATCGGTAACTTTACTTGGAGCTATATTTTTATTCACCACATGATATGTGTTTTGATTGGAGCGTCTTGTATGATTTGAGTGTTTGCTTTTTATTTTACCACAATCATCCTTGATGTACACACCGTTTGAGAGAGCCATACATGATTTGGAATTTGTTAGAATACTCTATGTGCTTCGCTTATATCTTTTGAGTTATATAATTTTGCTCTAGTACTTCACTTACATTTTTTAGAGCACGGTGGTGGATTTGTTTTATAGAAACTATTGATCTCTCATGCTTCACTTAGATTATTTTTAGAGTCTTAAATATCATGGTAATTCGCTTAAATAATCATAAATATACTTGGTATGCCAGAATAGTAAAACTTTCTTATGAGTGTGTTGAATACTATGAGAAGTTTGATGCTTGATAATTGTTTTGAGATATGAAGATGGTGATATTAAAGTTGTTCTAGTAGAGTAGTTGTGAATTTGAGAAATACTTTTGTTAAAGTTTGTGATTCTCGTAGCATGCACATATGGTGAATTGTTATGTGATGAAGTCGGAGCATGATTTATTTTTTGATTGTCTTCCTTATGAGTGGCGGTCAGGGACGAGCGATGGTCTTTTCCTACCAATCTATCCCCCTAGGAGCATGCGTGTAATACTTTGCTTTGATGACTTGTAGATTTTTGCAATAAGTATATGAGTTCTTTATGACTAATGTTGAGTCCATGGATTATACACACTCTTCTTCCTTCCACCATTGCTAGCCTCTCTAATACCGCACACCTTTCGCCGGTATCATACACCCACTGTCGGTGTCAAAACCGGCGGATCTCGGGTAGGGGGTCCCGAACTGTGCATCTAGGCCGGATGGTAACAGGTGGCAGGGAACACGATGTTTTACCCAGGTTCGGGCCCTCTCGATGGAGGTAAAACCCTACGTCCTGCTTGATTAATATTGATGATATGGGTAGTACAAGAGTAGATCTACCACGAGATCAAGGAGGCTAAACCCTAGAAGCTAGCCGACGGTATGATTGTTGTATATGGAGTTGATCGCCTATGGACTACAACCCTCCGGTTTATATAGACACCGGATAGGGTTAGGGTTACACAGAGTCGGTTACAATGGTAGGAGATCTTGAATATCCGCATCGCCAAGCTTGCGTTCCACGCCAAGGAAAGTCCCATCCGGACACGGGAAGAGGTCTTCAATCTTGTATCTTCATAGTCCAGGAATCCGGCTGAAGGTATAGTCCGGCTACCCGAACACCCCCTAATCCAGGACTCCCTTAGTAGCCCCTGAACCAGGCTTCAATGATGACGAGTCCGATGCACAAATTGTCTTCGGCATTGCAAGGCGGGTTCCTCCTCCAAGTCCTTCATATAAGATTGTAAACACCAAGAGTAGTGTCCGGCTCTGCAAAATAAGCTTCCACATATTGCCATAGAGAGAATAATATTAACACCAATCAAATCTGCTGACGTATTCCGCAGTGCGTCATCACACTACAGCCAAGTCCTTTACTCGAATCGTTTTCCCTTTTCCACCTCAGCATGTTTTGCGAGGCGGTTTCCTTGGCACGTCTTGTCAAAGCAGAGATCGTGTGCCCCCTTTTACGGGATTCTCATCAATACGAACGTGGGTAACCCAATCGTGCCTGTTAGCATGTTTCTTGATTAAAGGCGAGTCCCAAACGGTTACGGGGAGGGCTCCTGGTATTCAACCTCTTATAAAGAGACCAGCGCCTTACTCTTTTTCCCTAATCCCAAAACATGTTCGCCCGTCGCCTCGAGTTCCAACACCCTAGGCTCCAGATTCCGGGCGCCTCAGACCTTCGACAATGTCTGGTTCCGACCTTCAAGGCCGATGGATGCCTTCCTCCGTCATGAAGGAGGACGTGCTAAAGTTGAGAGAGGCTAAGTTCTTGACCGCCGAGATTCCGCACAGGTTGCCTGCTCAAAGGCAGGCTATCCCCAGTCCCCAGCCTGGTGAGAGCGTAGTGTTCGTGTCTCACTTCCTTCGGGGGTTAGGCTTCCCGATGGATCCCTTTGTGAGGGGACTGCTGTTTTATTACGGGCTGGAATTCCATGACTTAGCTCCGGAGTCCATCCTCCATATCTCCTCGTTTATCGTTGTATGCGAAGCGTTCCTCCGTGTTACCCCTCACTTCGGATTATGGCTCAAGACTTTCAAAGTGGAGCCGAAGATGATCAAGGGACGGCACACAGAGTGCGGAGGCGCTGTTATAAGCAAAAATGCTGATGCTCCATGGCCCGAGGGCTCTTTTCAAGAGGAGCTAGGCTTGTGGCAACGAGAGTGGTTTTATATCACCGCTCCCCGGAGCGCCAAGTGGATGGCGCTTCCTGCCTTTCGCTCGGGTCCCCCACCGCGGCTAGCGTCATGGGTTAACAGAGGGTTAGATTGGGGTTTGCCCAAAGACGTGCCCTTGTTACAGGGCCGAATTAAGGATCTCTTGGAAGGAGACCTCAGCTTGATTAAGGTGACGTAGGTCATGCTGATTCGCCGAATATTGCCCGACAAACGTCGCCCCCTTCGCCTGTGGGAGTTTAATCCGGAGGGACCGCGAGCTCTGCAGAACTTTATGGGCGCAACGCCCGCAGAGATGTATAGACTGTTCTTCGGATCACAAGAGATGTGTCCGGATTTAACCGAGGATGCATGCCTAAGCTGCAATCGCCCGGATACTCAAGGAAGCGACCTTGTGCCCAGACCTTCTATCCGTATAATTGTCATAAACTTGCCCCTAAAAGAGTCGTCCTTTTAAACAAGAGTGGATAGCGAAGGCAAAGCTGATCAGGTGTCCGGCTCCCCTTCCTGAAACCAGGCCGGATCCCGTGCTGGTCAGGATGCTGGAGATAATGCCTTTGGAGGGGGAGGACAAGGAATCTATGGCCTCCTCGAAGGAGGCTGCTCCGAAGGGAGGAACTGACAATTCCTCTCCCAAGGGGAAGAAGAGAGCCGCCTCTGACGACCCAGAAACCATGGCCTCGAAGCGGGGGAGAAAATCCTTGTCAGAGGGTCCGACGCCGGGGAGTTCCTTGGCTGGACTACGCCCACAAGGGGATCAGCCCTCCAGCGAGCCGTAAGTGGAGAAAGATTTTCCTTTTGAGGGATGAGGGAAATCCTTGATTTATATCTGAGAAGATTAACCAAACCTTTACCTTGTAGCTCGGACCTCAGCCCTTCTCAGCAGAGCTCGTCTTCGGGGGATCTCCTTCCGGAGATGATGGAGAGCGGGACGCCTCCCCCTGCCGTGCTGCCTAGCGAGGCGGGCGACCCTGAGGTGTCGTCGCGGAGGGTTTCTCCGAATCCGGCAGGGGCGGAAGGTAGCTATGCGGCCCCCCGAGGTTCTCCGTGTCCGGCCTTCGAAAGAGGTCATGGGACGAGCCCGGCACCGTCTGGTACTCGGCCGGAGGAGCTAAAGATTCTGCTGGGGCGAGCTTCTATCTCAGAGGAGCACCGCACATTGATGGGCACGGTGATTGAAAGGATTTCATCCGCAGAGAGCGGATTGTATGAGGCCGTCAAAAGTTTACTGACGGGTTTCGAGGTACATTAGATAATGTATACTTTTGTCAGTTGCGCATGAATAAGATGCGCCCTGTGTAGATAGTAGCCCCTGAGACTCTGCGTGTCGTCAGGAAATGACGGCACGGAGAGGATCATAATCCCAGGTCTAAGATGCTGCCTTTGTATGTAGGCGGCAGGGTGTCCGGAATCGAGCCAAACTGACGATTTTGCCGAACTAAAGTGGCAACTGGACGTGGCGGATGTCGACATCATGCTTGTCAATAAGCGGCTTGATGAGGCTCAAGGTATGTAATTCCTCGGGCGACATCAGGTAAGAACAGTTTTATGCCTGTGTCTTACGATGTGTGTGCTTGACGCAGATGGTGCGGCCGCCGTGGAGAGTCTTAGGGCAGAACTTGCCCGAGCTAAAGAACAAGCCAGCGAAAGTGATGCGGCCACCAGGAAAGCCCTTGAAGAGCTGAGAGACGAACAGGCTGCTCATTGCCGAAGCAAGGAAGAGATGGCCGAGATGGCCGAAAAGTTAAAAAGCGCTACAGACCGTTGTAGACTTCTTGAAAAAGAAGACCAGGCAAAACAGACAGACTTAGAGAAGGCCGTTGCCGATGCCAAGGACGCGCGCTCTGCGATGAGAGCTGCGAAGGAGGAGCTGCGTCAGGCCGAACAGATTACGGCTGGAAAGCCCTTTATGCTGCGAAGGAAATTTTGCGATCCGAAGTTTGCTCCGTTGGACCGGATGTGGAGTGTGGAGGATACCTATCTGGATTTGGCAGCGAGTGCTGCTGATGCGACCGAACACTTTCGAGATCAGAAAGATCGCGAAGTGGAAAAGCTTTTCTGGTCGTAGTTTCACAATCCAGAGCGTCCACTGGCAGTGGATGATCGTTTGGCTCAATGGGCCGATCTGAATAGGTTGTCTGGACTCGCCATGAAGTACGTCGTGGGTCACCTGTGGCCGGGGAGATCGGAGTCGAAGAGTTATTTCAGCTTAGTGCAGCAATTCCTTGACGCGGTGCCGTGTATAAATGCAATGAAGAGGTCAGCATGCGTAGAGGGTGCTAGGATGGCTCTTGCCCGTGTTAAGACATACTGGGAAGAGATGGAGACCACCGTTGTTGCGTCCCGAGATTCGGACAAAAGCCGAGTACCTTCCGAGCACTATTTTCAGGAAGTTCTTGAAGGCGCTCGTGTAATAGAGACGCAGTGTCCAAAAGATGCTATGTTATGATAGCATATGTAATTATAAAGTAATATTTTGATAAACTGTAGTGGCCTTTTTTATACTTGTGCCTCCAAGTATTAGGAACACCTCCTGTGCGGCCGTTTTAAGATATATATACAAAATCTGAAAGATGGCAGTTGTTGGCTTCAGCCCCCACGCACATAGTGCGGGGGTGCTCGCAGAAGACGCATTTTCACACTTAACCCAACGTCTTGGTCCTACAAAGGAGGTGATAGCGCAGCAGGCCAGGCAACCGGACTATAATGCTTTAACACTTTCACTTAGCCATAGGAGTTTGACAGTGAGACTATTTAGGTAGCTCCTTGGTGGCAACTGCGCTCGTCCGAGTTCGGGGCGCGTATGTGCCTGACCGGGAAGAGGCCCTTCGTTAAAGCGGAGGAATCCGATAGATTCTGATAGGTCATCGAGTGGCTGACCAGTCTCACGCTACATCATGATAGTCAGTTTTCGGCTTTCTCTACTGAGGTGCTCGCCCGGCCGAACCGGGGCACAATCGCAGTAGTTCTCCTGGTGCTACCTTAGCCGATAGAGCGGAATGTAAGGTAGCCGAACTCAGGAGCCGGGCAACCCAACATTTGACCAAAGACATGATTCGGAGCTGATGCATATAATGCCAAAACTCACGACGCCGAACACTCCCTAAGGTGTTCGGTCTTTATGAGTGCGGGCGAAACAACACTCTTTATTAAAAAAGAAAGCCCCTAGTGTCCAGGTACGTGCAAAAATTCTGACGTGGCCACATGCCAAGACGCCAGCCTCCTCCTTGGTTATATTAGAAAAAACCAAGGGATGTCTAGCAACAAGAGACAGTAAAAAAGGTTTACGCAGGGTCTTAATCTAAAAAGAATCCTTTAGGACGGGTCCCTACTGCACGTCTGCGCCTGTGTCTCCGTTGTGCCGTATCCTGGACGGGCGTTGCACGACGTTCATCTGTAAAAGAGGGGAACTGAGTTGAAAACGGGTCGTGCCGAAAAAGTTTAAAATAAACAAAGTATAAAGTGAAATATATAAGATTGAGCTTTATTGTCTCTTATGCGTGGAGTCCCTAGTGCGGGGGTATATGGCTTCTAGGCCTGCATCAATGATGATTTTGCACCGAACTCGTCTATCCGCGTTCGTGGTCTTGAATGACCTATTTCGAAGTTTTTTGGCCGGTGAGGCCATTTTGCTGTGGGGCTGTCAAAGCGGCCGCACAGTCCTCCGCTTGGGGAGGCACACTTTAGTGCTTCCCCTTCAAAGAGATGATGCCTCGTGGACCGGGCATCTTAAGCGTAAGAGATGCATAATGCGGTATTACGTTAAAGCGAGCGAAAGCTTCGCGTCCCAATAGTGCTTGATAGCGACTTGAGAACGGGACGATATGGAAGGTCAGCTTTTCGCGGCGGAAGTTATCGGCAGAGCCGAATATGACTTCGAGCCGGAGAAAACCCATACAATGGGTGTCCGGACCAGGTATTACCCCTTGAAAGTGTTGGAAATATGCCCTAGAGGCAATAATAAATTGATTATTATTATATTTCCTTGTTCATGATAATCGTTTGTTATCCATGCTATAATTGTATTGATAGGAAACTCAGATACATGTGTGGATACATAGACAACACCATGTCCCTAGTGAGCCTCTAGTTGACTAGCTCGTTGATCAATAGATGGTTATGGTTTCCTAACCATGGACATTGGATGTCGTTGATAACGGGATCACATCATTAGGAGAATGATGTGATGGACAAGACCCAATCCTAAGCATAGCACTAGATCGTGTAGTTCGTATGCTAAAGCTTTTCTAATGTCAAGTATCATTTCCTTAGACCATGAGATTGTGCAACTCCCGGATACCGTAGGAGTGCTTTGGGTGTACCAAATGTCACAACGTAACTGGGTGACTATAAAGGTGCACTACGGGTATCTCCGAAAGTGTCTGTTGGGTTGGCACGAATCGAGACTGGGATTTGTCACTCCGTGTAAACGGAGAGGTATCTCTGGGCCCACTTGGTAGGACATCATCATAATGTGCACAGTGTGATCAAGGAGTTGATCACGGGATGATGTGTTACGGAACGAGTAAAGAGACTTGCCGGTAACGAGATTGAACAAGGTATCGGGATACCGACGATCGAATCTCGGGCAAGTATCATACCGATAGACAAGGGAATTGTATACGGGATTGATTAAGTCCTTGACATCGTGGTTCATCCGATGAGATCATCGTGGAACATGTGGGAGCCAACATGGGTATCCAGATCCCGCTGTTGGTTATTGACCGGAGATCGTCTCGGTCATGTCTGCATGTCTCCCGAACCCGTAGGGTCTACACACTTAAGGTTCGATGACGCTAGGGTTATAAAGGAAGCTTGTATGTGGTTACCGAATGTTGTTCGGAGTCCCGGATGAGATCCCGGACGTCACGAGGAGTTCCGGAATGGTCCGGAGGTAAAGATTTATATATGGGAAGTCCTGTTTTGGTCACCGGAAGAGTTTCGGGGTTTATCGGTAATGTACCGGGACCACCGGGAGGGTCCCGGGGGTCCACCAAGTGGGGCCACCAACCCCGGAGGCTTGCGTGGGCTAAGAGTGGTGAGGTACCAGCCCCTTAGTGGGCTGGTGCGCCTCCCACAAGGGCCCATGGCGCCTAAGAGGTGGAAAGGGGGCAAACCCTAAGGGATATGGGCCTTAAGGCCCATATTGGTGCGCCTCCCTCTCCTCTCCCCCTCTTGGCCGCCACCCTTGATCCCCATCTAGGGCTGCCGCCCCCCCTAGGGGTGGGAACCCTAGAGGGGGCGCAGTCCCTCCCCTTCCCTATATATATGAGGCCTAGGGCTGCCCACAATACACGCGATTCGATCTCTTGTTGGTGCAGCCCTGCATCTCTCTCTCCCTCCTCTTCTGTGGTGCTTGGCGAAGCCCTGCAGGATTGCCACGCTCCTCCATCACCACCACGCCGTTGTGCTGCTGCTGGATGGAGTCTTCCTCAACCTCTCCCTCTCTCCTTGCTGGATCAAGGCATGGGAGACGTCACCGGGCTGTACGTGTGTTGAATGCGGAGGTGTCGTGCGTTCGGCACTTGGTCATCGGTGATTTGAATCACGACGAGTACGACTCCATCAACCCCATTCACTTGAACGCTTCCGCTTAGCGATCTACAAGGGTATGTAGATGCACTCTCCTTCCCCTCGTTGCTAGTTTCTCCATAGATAGATCTTGGTGACACGTAGGAAAATTTTGAATTTCTGCTACGTTCCCCAACAGAAAGGAGGTTTTGCTGCGGCGGATTCTTGCTAGGTTTATCCCCATGTGCTGGATTGTATCCTGATATATCAGGTTTAGTCCACTGCCGCCGTCCATAAGGACATTTGAAAACTAGAGCCCGCCAATTATTGGATCGAGTATCAAGGCAGTCCAGCCTACATTCTTGGTATTTCTAGAATAATCTAGCTGATCGAAGATGGTCGGTTTTGACAACAAGTGGAAGGACCCTTTGGGGATGGGTCGTGTGGTGCGTACCTTTACGGGCGCCGCACGTTTTGTTATGTGAAGTGAGTTCACTGTTTTTACTTCTTCTGGGAAGTTCTTTTGTTTCCTGGTGCTCTGCTTTTGGGGTTCGTCCTCGTCTTCGCTTGGTGTGTCGAGCCCCTTGTGTTCGGCATTGAGTCTGCCGGATTGTTTGAAAACCCAACAGTCTCTGTGGGTATGGTTAGCAGGCTTCCCGGGAGTACTGTGTATCTGACATATCCTGTCCAGGATTTTATTTAGGTTGGATGGATCGTCCCTGTTATCCTGTGGGGGCGATTTTGCCTGATTTTGTCGTGAGCCTTTGAATCCGGCATTGACTGTCGTGCTCTTCAGACTTTTGTCCTTAGTCCGGCGACGGTCCTTGTTGCGTCACGGTTTTCCGTTTCCATCCCTAGTTTCAGATGTACTTGGATCGCTGGGGCTGCACCTTGCCAACCAGCTGTCCTCCCCTGCACAAAAGCGGGTCATGAGGCTTGTTAGTGCGGCCATTGTTCTTGGCTTTTCTTGGCCGAGGTGTCTGGCCAGCCATTCGTCTCGGACGTTAAGCCTGAAAGCTGCTAAGGCTTCGGCGTCCGGACAGTCGACTATCTGATTCTTTTTAGTGAGGAATCTATTCCAGAACTGCCGAGCTGATTCTCCGGGTTGTTGAGTTATGTGACTAAGATCGTCTGCATCTGGAGGGCGGACATAGGTCCCTTGAAAGTTTGCTCGGAAAGCATCCTCGAGCTCTTCCTAGCTTCCAATTGTGTTTTCGGGAAGGCTTTTAAGCCAATGCCGGGCTGGCCCTTTAAGCTTAAGGGGTAAATATTATATGGCGTGGAGATCATCTCGTCTAGCCATGTGTATGTGGAGGATATAATCCTCGATCCAAACTCCAGGGTCTGTTGTTCCATCATATGCCTCTATGTTTACGGGTTTGAATCCCTCTGGAAATTCATAGTCCAGGACCTTATCGGTGAAACATAGAGGGTGTGCGGCGCCCCTGTATTTGGGTGTGCCGGATTCTGATGATGGCTTCATAGCGTTGCTTACGAGAGCTTGCTTTCTTGGCCCATAAATGGACCTGACTGGGTGATGATGCGAATCCTTAAGTGGGTCGCATGCCGATTTAGGTGCGGCGCCGCTTGCCGCTTTATGGGGTCGTCTATCCGACCGTGTGGCTTTCTCATTTTTTGAGTGCGAGGGCTCTAGGGCCTCTTCGTCGAATTCAGGCAGTAGCTTTCTTTTCGGATAGCTTTTAGTGCGGCGACTGTCGCCGTATTTATCTGCGGTATTGATTACTTTGCTCCATCTAATCCGGAGTGCATCTTCCGCTGTTTTTAGCTTCCGCTTCTGCTTTTTTAGGCTGCGTGCAGTTGCAACGAGCCTCTCGTGGAGATTCTTCTGCTCCATAGGTTTATCCGGCGTGAGATCGTCCGGAATGTTGTTTTTGCCGGAGGCAGGATGTTCGGTTTCTCTATCCGTGTTGCCCTGTTCGGACGGTTGCTCTAAGGCCTGCTCGTCGTCTACCGGCTCGTCCTGCTCTATGGCTGGGTTTTTGTCGAGGCGGGGCTTGGGTCGGCGTTTACGTCGACGCTTTGATTGTTTTTCGGGGGGTCGATCTCCCGTCCCATCCCCTTTTTCCTCTTTGTCGCTTCCTTTAGGGGTATCCACCATGTACACATTGTGAGATGAGGTGGCTGTCCAATGCCCTATGGGCGTTGGTTCGTCGGTATCTCCTGCATCGTCATCCATGCTGTCGATGTCTCCGGAGTCGAAGTTGAGCACGTCGTTTAAATTGTCGACAGTGGCTACCAAGTGGGTGGTGGGTGGGCTTTGAATTTCTTCATCGTCCGTATCCCATCCTCGCTGACCGTAGTTCGGCCAGGGCTCTCCTGATAAGGAGAGAGACTTGAGAGAGTTCAGGATATCGCCACAAGGCGAGTGCTGAAAGATGTCTGCGGCGGTGAACTCCATTATCGGCGCCCAATCGGATTCGATTGGCAGGGGCGCGGGAGGTTCGGAGTCCGGGGAGGAGTCTGGATCCTCGGAGTCACGGATCATGCAGAGTGCGGGGCTAGCATTCAGCTCGATCGCCTTTGGAATCGCAGCCCCTGAGGTGACGTCCAACTGCTCATCCTCTATTGGCGCACTAGGATCCGAATCAATGGTCGGAACCGGTGCGTGTGCGGCCTCCAGGGCGCTGTTCGGCGGCAGAGCTATATCATGCCCCTCGAGATAGTGCGGCGCGCTTGGCTGTGGCTCGAATCCGTCGAAGATCAAGTCTCCGCGGATGTCAGCCGTGTAGTTTAGGCTTCCAAACCTGACCTGATGGCCAGGGGCGTAGCTTTCGATCTGCTCAAGGTGGCCAAGCGAATTGGCCCGCAGTGCGAAGCCGCCGAAGACGAAGATCTGTCCGGGGAGAAAAGTCTCACCCTGGACTGCATCGTTGTTGATGGTCGAAGGAACCATCGGGCCTAAAAGCGACGACACAGAGGAACTCTCAATGAAAGCACCAATGTCGGTGTCAAAACCGGCGGATCTCGGGTAGGGGGTCCCAAACTGTGCGTCTAGGCCAGATGGTAACAGGAGGCAGGGAACACGATGTTTTACCCAGGTTCGGGCCCTCTCGATGGAGGTAAAACCCTACGTCCTGCTTGATTAATATTGATGATATGGGTAGTACAAGAGTAGATCTACCACGAGATCAAGGAGGCTAAACCCTAGAAGCTAGCCTACGGTATGATTGTTGTATATGGAGTTGATCGCCTATGGACTACAACCCTCCGGTTTATATAGACACCGGATAGGGTTAGGGTTACACAGAGTCGGTTACAATGGTAGGAGATCTTGAATATCCGCATCGCCAAGCTTGCCTTCCACGCCAAGGAAAGTCCCATCCAGACACGGGAAGAGGTCTTCAATCTTGTATCTTCATAGTCCAGGAGTCCGGCTGAAGGTATAGTCCGGCTACCCGAACACCCCCTAATCCAGGACTCCCTCACCCACCATATACCTTCCTCAAAACAGCCACCATACCTACCTATTATGGCATTTCATAGCCATTCTGAGATATATTGCCATGCAACTTTCCACCATTCCATTAATTATGACACGCTCCATCATTGTCATATTGCTTAGCATGATCATGTAGTTGACATCGTATTTGTGGCAAATCCACCGTTCATAATTCTTTCATACATGTCACTCATGAGTCATTGCACATCCCGGTACACCGCCGGAGGCATTCATATAGAGTCATATCTTGTTCTAAGTATTGAGTTGTAATTCTTGAGTTGTAAGTAAATAAAAGTGTGATGATCATCATTATTAGAGCATTGTCCCAGTGAGGAAAGGGTGATGGAGACTATGATTCCCCCATAAGTCGGGATGAGACTCCGGACGAAAATAAATAAATAAAAGAGGCCAAAGAAGCCCAAACAAAAAAATGAGAGAAAAAGAGAGAAGGGGCAATGCTACTATCCTTTTACCAAACTTGTGCTTCAAAGTAGCACCATGACCTTCATGATAGAGAGTCTCCTATGTTGTCACTTTCATATACTAGTGGGAATTTTACATTATAGAACTTGGCTTGTATATTCCAATGATGGGCTTCCTCAAAATGCCCTAGGTCTTCGTGAGCAAGCAAGTTGGATGCACACCCACTAGTTTCTTTTGTTGAGCTTTTATATACTTATAGCTCTAGTGCATCCGTTGCATGGCAATCCCTACTCACTCACATTGATATCTATTGATGGGAATCTCCATAGCCCGTTGATACGCCTAGTTGATGTGAGACTATCTTCTCTCTTTTTGTCTTCTCCACAACCACCATTCTATTCCACCTATAGTGCTATATCCATGGCTCACGCTCATGTATTGCGTGAAGATTGAAAAAGTTTGAGAATGTCAAATGTATGAAACAATTGCTTGGCTTGTCATCGTGGTTGTGCATGATTTAAGTACTTTGTGTGGTGAAGATAGAGCTTAGCCAGACTATATGATTTTGTAGGAATAACTTTCTTTGGCCATGTTATTTTGAGAAGACATGATTGCTTTGTTAGTATGCTTGAAGTATTATTATTTTTATGTCAATATAAACTTTTATCTTGAATGTTTCGGATCTGAATATTCATACCACAATTAAGAAGAATTACATTAAAATTATGCCAAGTAGCATTCCACATCAAAAATTATCTTTTTATCATTTACCTACTCGAGGACGAGCAGGAATTAAGCTTGGGGATGCTTGATACGTCTCCAACGTATCTATAATTTTTGATTGCTCCATGCTATATTATCTACTGTTTTGGACATTATTGGGCTTTATTATCCACTTTTAAATTACTTTTGGGACTAACCTATTAACCGGAGGTCCATCCCAGAATTGCTGTTTTTTTGCCTATTTTAGGGTTTCAAAGAAAAGGAATATCAAACGGAGTCCAAACAGAATGAAACCTTCGGGAACGTGATTTTCTTAACAAACGTGATCCAGGAGACAAAGGAGGAGGCTACGAGGTAGGGGGCGCGCCTACCCCCCCCCCCCACCCAAGTGCGCCCTCCACCCTCGTGGGCCCCCTGTTGCTCCACCGACGTACTCCTTCCTCCTATATATACCTACGTACCCCCAAATGATCAGATACGGAGCCAAAAACCTAATTCCACCGCCGCAACTTTCTGTATCCACAAGACCCATCTTGGGGCCTATTCCGGAGCTCCACCGGAGGGGGTATCCATCACGGAGGGCTTCTACATCAACACCATATCCTCTCCGATGAAGTGTGAGTAGTTTACCTCAGACCTTCGGGTCCATAGTTATTAGCTAGATGGCTTCTTCTCTCTTTTTGGATCTCAATACAAAGTTCTCCCCCTCTCTTGTGGAGATCTATTCGATGTAATCTTCTTTTTGCGGTGTGTTTGTTGAGATCGATGAATTGTGGGTTTATGATCAAGATTATCTATGAACAATATTTGAATCTTCTCTGAATTCTTTTATGTATGATTTGTTATCTTTGCAAGTCTCTTCGAATTATCAGTTTGGTTTGGCCTACTAGATTGATCTTTCTTGCAATGGGAGAAGTGCTTAGCTTTGGGTTCAATCTTGCGGTGTCCTTTCCCAGTGATAGTAGGGGCAGCAAGGCACGTATTGTGTTGTTGCCATCGAGGATAACAAGATGTTTTTTATCATATTGTATGAATTTATCCCTCTACATCATGTCAACTTGCTTAAGGCGCTACTCTGTTTCCATGAACTTAATACTCTAGATGCATGCTGGATAGCGGTCGATGACTGGAGTAATAGTAGTAGATGCAGGCAGGAGTCGGTCTACTTGTCTCGGACGTGATGCCTATATACATGATCATACCTAGATACTCTCATAACTATGCTCAATTCTGTCAATTTCTCAACAGTAATTCGTTCACCCACCGTAAAATACTTATGCTCTTGAGAGAAGCCACTAGTGAAACCTATGGCCCCCGGGTCTATCTTCATCATATTAATCTTCCTATACTTGTTTATTTACTTTACTTTACTTTACTTTTACTTTGCATCTTTATGACAAAATTACCAAAAATATTATCTTATCATATCTATCAGATCTCACTCTCGTGAGTGACCAAGAAGGGATTGACACCCCCTTATCGCGTTGGTTGCGAGGAGTTATTTGTTTTGTGCAGGTACGAGGGACTCGTGCGTAGCCTCCTACTGGATTGATACCTTGATTCTCAAAAACTGAGGGAAATACTTATGCTACTTTGCTGCATCATCCTTTCCTCTTCAAGGAGATCCAACGCAGTGCTCAAGAGGTAGCATGGAGAGAGGCCAAAAGGAAGGGGCGCTCCCCCTCTCGTCCGAATTGGACAAGGGGTGCAGCCCCCTTTTCCTTCTTCCTCTCCCCCTCTTTCCTTCTCTCCTACTCCGGAAAGGAAAGGGGAATCCTACTAGGACTTGGGAGTCCTAGTAGGACTCCCCACACTTGGTGTGCTCCTCTAGGGCCGGCCTCTCCCTCCCTCCTTTATATACGGGGGCAGGGGGACACCTCTAGACAACACAATTGATCTCTTGATCTCTTAGCCGTGTGCGATGCCCCCCTCCACCATATTCCATCTCGATCATATCGTAGCGGTGCTTAGGTGAAGCCCTGCATCGGTAGCAACATCATCACCGTCACCATGCCGTCGTGCTGACGGAACTCTCCCGTGAAGCTCTGCTGAATCAGAGTTCACGGGACGTCATCGAGCTGAACGTGTGCTGAACTCGGAGGTGTCGTGTGTTCGGTACTTGGATCGATCAGATCGTGAAGACG
Source organism: Triticum urartu (assembly GCF_003073215.2). Classification (NCBI taxonomy): domain Eukaryota; kingdom Viridiplantae; phylum Streptophyta; class Magnoliopsida; order Poales; family Poaceae; genus Triticum; species Triticum urartu. The sequence continues at coordinate 483,307,984 of NC_053024.1, forward strand.
TACGACTACATCATCTGCGTTGTGCTAACGCTTCCGCTTTCGGTCTACGAGGGTACGTGGACTACACTCTCCCCTCTCGTTGCTATGCATCACCATGATCCTGTGTGTGCGTAGGAAATTTTTGAGATTACTACGTTTCCCAACAGAAGACTTCTTTGATACTTACTCACCCGTGGCTAGATTGACCACAATTCGGGTGCTACTATCACTGGCTGCCTCACATGGTCTTCTCGTGCATCAAATGGATGATAAGACGGCTTTCCTCAATGGAGAGTTGAAGGAGGAAATTTACATGGATCAGCCAGATGGCTTTGTAGTACCTGGTCAGGAAGGAAAGGTGTGCAAGTTATTAAAGTATTTATATGGCCTTAAACTAGCTCCTAAGGAGTGGCATGAGAAGTTCGAAAGAACATTAACTGATGTCAGCTTTGTAGTAAACGATGGTGACAAGTGTGTGTACTATCGCTATTGTGGGGGCGAAGGAGTTATTCTTTGTCTATATGTCGACGACATACTGATCTTTGGAACCAAACTTGATTTAATCAAGTAGGTTAAGGATTTCTTATCTCGTTGCTTTGAGATGAAGGATCTAGGAGTAGCTGATGTTATCTTAAACATCAAGCTGTTGAGAGATAAGAATGGTGGGATCACACTACTTCAGTCTAACTATGTGGAAAAGATCTTGAGTCATTTTGGGTATAGCGACTGCACGCCTTCTCCAACTCTATATGATGCTAGTGTGTTGCTTCGAAAGAATCGACGGATTGCTAGAGATCAACTGAGGTATTCTCAGATTATTGGCTCGCTTATGTATTTGGCGAGTGCCACGAGGCCTGACATCTCTTTTGCTATGAGCAAGCTGAGTTGGTTTGTGTCAAAACCGGGAGATGATCATTGGTATGCACTTGAGAGAGTTATGCTCTATTTGAAAGGCACCACGAGCTATGGGATTCACTACACCGGGTATCCAAGGGTACTAGAGGGTTATAGTGAGTCAAACTGGATATCTGATGCTGATGAGATTAAGGCCACAAGTGGTTATGTTTTTACACTTTGTGGTGGCACTGTTTCCTGAAAGTCTTGCAAGCAAACCATCTTAACGAGGTCAACTATGGAAGCAGAACTCACATCACTAGACACTGCCACTGTTTTAGCATAGTGGCTTCGTGAGCTCTTGATGGACTTACCTATGGTTGAAAAACCAATACCCCCTATCCTGATGAACTGCGATAATAAAACTGTGATCATCAAGACAAACAGTTCTAAGGACAATATGAAGTCCTCAAGGCATGTGAAGAGGAGACTAAAATCTGTCAGAAAATTGAGGAACTCCGGAGTTATTGCGTTGGATTATATTCAAACATCGAAAAACTTGGCAGATCCCTTCACAAAGGGTTTATCACGTAATATGATAGATAATGCATGGATGGAGATGGGTTTGAGACCCACCGCATGAGTTGTCCATAGTGGTAACCCACTCTATGTGATCGGAGATCCCGTGAAGTAGAAGCGAGAGACAAGCTGTTGGTCAGCTGGGAGGAGAGTATCCTATATTAATTATCCCACTCCGTGAAGGTGCAATACTATTCTGATCTGCATGGCAGGTTGATACTTATCTTAATGTGTTCCAAGTGGCTTATTCGGGTAAGCAGAGATGTTGTCCTGCAGAGCATCCCTTGAGGAACACACCTATATGAATTTGACTGTTAAAGTCGCAGTCCGTGAGAATTGAGTGTTCTCTAATAAATTCATGAAAGGCCCTGGAGTATGACGTATACGCTCCACCCGCGGGGAAGCCTTGCGGCAGCCCAGTATCGGTCAAGAATTAGTGTGAAACTAGTTTCGTAGAAAACTTGTAGTTCAAGGCATAGTCCACTATTCAAGTTGTGATCTAGTAGCATAAAACTCTAAGTGGAAGTTCAACTTCACAGTCTCCACTAAGTACCGGTATATAAACAATGTTTTGGAACTAAATGATGAGATGTGCCAATGAGACTTTGTGGGGGATTGTTGGAATTTTGCTAGTAGGCCTTTGGCCCAAAGCCTAACTAAAATTCTGAAATTCTCTTGACTCATTCATGCACAGATGTGAGTGGAGTGAGTGAGACTAGAGTTTAGTCCCACCATGGAAGTTGAGAGAGACTTGCACCTCCTTATAAGGTGAGCTCTTCTACCATTTGTATGAGCATGAGAAGATGAGACCTACACGCGCACTCCTCCTCCTCGCTCGCCTCGCCACGTCACGCCTCGTCACAACGCGCCGCGCCGCGGGTTGCGGGATTGAGCCGAGCCGAGGATAGAGCTATGCACGTTGTCTATATTTTTTGCTGCTCAGAAAAAAATAATGAATCATTAGACGTGGGGTTTACTCCCACGACTACCCGACCCACACTATATAGTCAGACAAATATCTACCCTAGCCGCCGCCGCTTCGTGTGGTTTCACACCACCGTTTCAGATCATTGCGCCGCCAAGCAAGTCTTCTCCATCCCTCCTTTTGGCGTGCACGGGAGAAGGGACGACAGGCCTCCGGAACCCTGCCTCTCGTGATCCTGTACAGGAGAAGGGCGACCAGGTTTTTGGGGAGCGCACTCGTGACAACGACGACTTCGCGAACGACGACTTCTTTCCCAACATCGGCAACCTCATCCTCGACGACATGGGCGACAACGTCAATGCCGGCGGTGCTGTTCCCGCTGCACCGTATGTGATTCTATCATTCTTGTTTGAGATCATGGTAAAATTCATGTTTCTAGTATGTGCCCTAGATGTGATCTGTTCATTTACTATGCTAGTTCGTGTGATTAGTTTAATCTATGCAATTGCTGTCATGATTTATTTTCTGTTTATTCAAATTAAATCTCGTGGTAATTTGCTCATATTTTCAACATAATCCAGTCTGCTGGCGGTGGTAGTGGAGGTTGTGGACGGCTAGAAGGGAAGTCGAGGTTGCCGGCGACTAGAAGGGAAGGGGTGCTTTTTACAGCTGCGAGCGGCGGGCGTCGAAAAAATATGACAGAAGGCGAGGAGGGAGATGTAACTTCCCATGCCCAAGCGGTTAACCAATGATGTGCGCTTCATATCGAGCCCCTGGCTTCCAAATATAATGTCACAGGTCATATATGAAGTGCGCTCCATAAATTATGCCAACTTGAGGCCGGATGACAAACTTTATCAAAGTGACCTTTTCAACTAAAATCACCATATTGACAGGATCGGGCCGATCCGACAAATCTGCTAAAGTTACTCTTAGGGTTTACTATGCTCCAAAACTATATGTAAGTTGGATCTCGCCATTGCCTCAAAAAAAGTTGGATCTCGCCAATTTGAAGTTCAACTTGATGGCACACCGGCAAAGCTTAAGGTCGACCAGCCTGGGGGGCGACACGTACTTCTTATTGACTCGTGTTTTGTGATTTGTTCTGGTAGAAACCACCAACTAATGAAATGGCTAGGTCACTGTCATGCATCAGATGGTCACATCAGGACATGAGAAACCAGCCATTTCCAAATAACCGAAGCTCTCAGTCTCAGTGTACAATAACTTCTAGTTCCACTGTCCGAAAAACTAAAGACAAAATATTATCACTGCATACAAAATGGAGCCTCCAAACGATACAAATATAGGGTCGATCGACGGAACAAGTGTCAGCTGCTATCCGAACCGAGTCGTCCCCTCCCCGACCGTGATGAAGCACGTAAAATACGGCCAACTTGAGTTGCCGTCATCTCTAGATGCGTTGGCCCGTTCCTGGTCGTGAGGTTTTCTTTTCTTCTTGGCAAAGCCTGGTCGCGAGCTTGACACCTGATACTGATAAATAAGTGATGACACGGACGTGCTTGCTTTCTTAAACGGGCCATGGCGTAAACATAGTACTTACAAATTTGGCTGGTATGACAAGTGCTGGGACCAGATCTTAGCTTAAGCTGGCCGACAGTGAAGCAACAAATTAATCACCATGTATCGGTTCACAGCTGTAACCGGCCCCAGGCCCCAGCTGTGATATATCCGATCGGATACGGAACCGCCGTCACAGGAAGGGGAGCAACGCCCGCTACGGATGGAGGCGTCAAACGCCGCCGGATGAGCAAGCTGCAAATCTATGTGGTTTTCTTATACGTTCAAAATTAGTGTCCTTTTGGATTGCAGGACACAACTCATTTTCTTATGGATTTCTCTATCCATTCTCCCTTTTAAAAATAGACTTTCACCCTGTTTTATAGTTAAAGCACCATACAACCGAATGATATAAGGTACTGAACAAACCATCTTTTTTTGAGGGGATGATCAAACCCTCTTACAAAACATATTAAAAATACTGTAGAAACAAAGATAACAATGTAAATCAATAAACAATATACAACGCCAACTTGTCGTCGAGCATGAGAACAAAAGCGGATGAACCAAAACAAGAAGCATCCGCTAAATTGAACAAGAGCGACCTCGAGCCTCATGGAGAGACCACCAGATTTCGCCCCAAACGCCCTCGCCACAAAGTCGCCCGAGAGGGCTCTCTGCCCGCTCGCGTCTGGCCGCGGAGAGCCGATCAACCGGAGAACAACAATGCCTGAGAATGACTCAGACAAGATCACGTATAAAAGACAGGAGGCCGACAAAACTACTCCACGCCCGGGTCAAATAAGCTTTGAGAAATGATCCAAGCCTGCAGACACCACTGCATCGAGACCTGTAGGAACCCGAGCTTCTTGACAATGCCCCAAAGAAGGTAATGACCGAACATGGGTTTTCAACACGTTCCCTTACAGAGGAGGAATACCACAACGGCATCCCCAAGAGGAATGCGACACCTAATATGACTCCATTGTTTTCATAATTTTTGTACATTTCATGCCTATATCCTTTAGTTATGTAACATTTTTAAAGTTATTTGGATTTAGCCTATTAATTCTGTTGACACTTTCAGTATTTTGCTGTTTTTACATTTTAGGTAAGAAAATATATATGGACTTCAGAAAAAATCAGGAAAAAAACAGATGACCTTAAAATATCCAAGGGCCACCGGGAGCCCATCTTAGGCGCCCTGTGGCTAGGGGACCCTCCACTAGCTAAGATTCCCCTAGCCCCCCGCCCCCTCTTTGCCATGGTGCTTTGTACATCCATTGGAACTTCTCATATCTATCAACCATTTTTTCTGTGTTTGAACTCTGGCGATCTATGTTTAAGCACAAACTATAATTTTGAATATGTTGTACGGTTGCCAGATCTATTCTGGCTAAGCATTTTGCGTCCTGCAAAAATTACCGTAAATGATTTTTGCGGGCCGGCCGATTGCAGGGTATGCTGGAGATGCTCTAAAGGAGAAAGAGTGTTACATTCCCCTTCAAATTAGAGTTGCAAATTAGTTAGGACTTACGTTCGAGAGCAGCCTCCTCCCCAAGAAAAACTTAGGGTTCCTTTGCCTCCCGGCACCGCCGCCGGTCCGCCTCGTTTTCGGTTGCCTTAGGGCCATGGGGTGTGGTGGATCCCGGCCCTTGCCGGCGGGAGAGCTCCGTTTTTAGATATTTTTTTTTCAAGTTTTGTTAGGATTTGTGTCATGTTCAGAAAGACGAGACAGTGGCGGCTCCCTGAAGATGGAGTAAGGTCTTCTCCGCCTAGCCCCTGTTCCGGTGATGTGTCTAGCATCGTCGGTGGACGTGTGGAGGTGTGTCTTCGGCAGATCTATCCTTGGTGGATTTGCTCGGATCGGGTCGTAGTTCGTCTATGTTTGTGTTTCTCCAGGTTGGATGCTTCCGATCTACGCTACTCTTTATCGGCGGCGGTTGCTATTCTGTTGCGCTAGTTCTATGGGGCCTTAGCACGAGACTTCCCGACTGTCTACTACAACAAGTTTTGTCCGGCTCCGACGAAGGAGTAGTGATGACGATGGTGCGCCTTCGCCTCGCTTCAGTACTTGTAGTCGTCGCTAGGTGGTCTACGGACCCGGATGTAATTTTTATTATTTCTGATGTTCATTGTATTGCTATGATTGAGAATGAATAGATTGAAAGTTTTCTAAAAAATGTTGCAAATTAGTTTTGTTGATAATACATCAGCTTTTGTAGTTAAACCTATCTACAGAACTATGGTTTCCCCAAGAATTCTAGAAGCCTGCAGTTGGAAGGATATTGTACATTATGTACTTTATAGTTTTGGCCAGATACTACCTGTATTAGTATCTAGAATAATTTCAACTTGCTGCGGGTTTTCTTTAGTGCCTCATATCAATATATGCTTTTCCTCTTCCATGATTTCTTTTGGCTTTTCCTCGCACTCTTATAATCAATACTCCTTGGTCGTTATACCGCCACACCAATTTTTTTTTTGTCGTTATAGGCTTCTAGCTAGTTATATACTCCTAAACAACTGATGACGGCAAGATGACTAACTAAACACCATGCTAGATGATCTCATCTAGAGCTCTTTTGTTACAGGAATCGTGCCAGATTGGCAGTGTGCAAGCTTCACTCGCCTTCTTTAGTTACTTTGAGAGACTAAAGCTAACCAAAACTGAAGGAAGTAGACTATAAGGAAATCTACGGTTCCATGGAAGAATGGCAGTTGAATAGTTATGCATGCACGAGCTGATCTAGTTAGATATATATTTGGATTACATGTATTTAATAGTTTAGGATTTATAATCCATCCTCGTCTTATATTTAATAGAGACTTCTTGTCCTTCAAATTTTGTACTCAATATATACTCATCTTCGAGGTTCAATAATATATCCATCATATTCCGTCAATCCCTGTGTGTCCCTTCTAACATGATCTCAACCTAATCGACCCAATCCTCGCCGCCGCCTGCCGCTTTTGCCCCGCGCACTGCCCCCAGGTGGTCTGCCATCATGACCGCCACCAGGGCCGTGCCGCCCGTACCTAGGGTTCGTTCGTCGATCATGTTGACTGGCTGCCCTAGAGTCTTTTTTCCAATCCCTTGCTCTGAGTTTTTCTCTCTTCTACCGATTATCTTGATCGGTGTTTTCTTTTTAGTTTTTCGATCTAAGATCCGTTTGCGTTGCCCACCGCTACTTTCTACCCCGTGTGTCTCTACTCCGACAGCGGTGCGGCCGGCCGGTCTTTCCTCCGACCCGGTGATCACGCGCGCCAAGGTGGCCCGTCACGGCCAGCTATCGTCCGCGCGTCGGTCCGCCCGTCGCGGTGTGCCGGCCGTCCCCGCCCTGCTCCGACCGGGACCTCTCCAACTCCACCCGCCTCTGCCGCGTTTGTACAGCCCTCTTGTCGTCTGCCTCGCCGGCCCCGTCACTGGCTGCATCGAGCCAGCTGCCTCGAAGCTCGGGTGCCACTGCTGCGTTGGTCACCCGGGCCTCGCCGGCACTACGTTGGCAACTTGGGCGTCGGGCGCCAGTCGCTCGTTTGCACGCCGTTACCCATCGTTCATCGTCGTTGGCTTCATCTTGGATTCTGCCGTCACCCCGCTCCACCGATCGGCATCCCTGACCTCGCGGGTGATCCGATTGATCACCCGCCCGCGTCGTGATCCGCCTCATCTACGCCAAGCGACCGGACTAGCCCATCGGTTGCGCGCTCCTCTGCAGGTTCCATGAAGATCGTCCCCAAGTTTAGGGCGCTCCTCCATCGATCGAGCAATGGGCTGCCGCTGCATCGCCCCATCGGGCCGCAGCGCCGCCGCCCCGTGGTTCTCCACGCGGTTGCATCGACTCGCACGTCCCCGCCGCGTCGCCCCTTCGGACCGTAGTGCCGCGATATGCGGTCCCCGCCGCTGCCCCGAGGCCGTCCCCGCGGTTGCACCGACCCGCGCTCCGCCGCTGCGCCGCCCCTTCGGCTTGTAACACCGTGGCCCACGGTACCCACTGCCGCCCGAGGTGTTCCCGCCGTCGCCCCGACCCGCCTGCTGCCACCGCGTCGCCCACGCGGTCCACTGTCGTCCCCGCGCGTCGACCTCCTGCGGTATGCGTCATGCCGCCTCCCTTGGCGCAGGAACGCCGCCGTCCTCGCAAGTGTTTGTCACGCTGTCGGGTTCCTCGTCTACTTCGAGCATCGCCGCCGCGCTCCTAACCTAGCCGACACCGTCGCCGTCAGGCCGCCGCCGCCGCTACCCCGTAGCTGCTGCCTGTCCACCTCCTTCGTCTTTGTCCAGCACCAGCCCGTCGCCAGCGTCGCCGTCATCTACCCCGACCACTTCGTCTACTCCGACCATCGTTGGTGACATCGGCACCACACCGATTGATGCCACAACCGTCGTCGAGTCTTCTTCTCTGCTGACCCCATGACTCCTCAACATGGCGTAACAGCTCTTGCAGGTCCCTCGTCTACGCATGTCCGGTGCTGCCAACACCGATGCGTGCCTTCGTTCATGACGTGTCCCAGGCCTGACAAGCCTAGTGCAGCGCTTCATCAACTTCGTCTTCGTCCATCTACGCATGCCCGGTGCTGCCAACACCGATGTGTGCCTTCGTCCATGATGTGTCCCCGGGCTTGGCAATCCCGCATGATGCGTCGTCAACAACGTCTTCTTCCTAGCGCACCACTACTTCGACACTACTGCGTCCATGGCTAACTCGGCGCCTCCTTGCGCCCGCGTCTCCACGGCGACATCCTCGACACCGGCCACCCCGACTCGACATCGACTACAGCATCTTCGCAGGACTACCTCGACCACGGCTACACCACCCTACGCTCCCAGCTACCTCAACATCGGCACAGAGGGCTATCACCTCGCTTGAGCAACTCGTCGGCTTCCTCTACAGTCCACGCGTCCGCAACGCGACACCGTCCGCGACGCTCCCGCTGCGACTACGATGGGATGTCAGCCCGTCGGCTGCTATTCTCTCCAGTCTAATCGCCCGCGATGCTCCTGTTGGCTGCGATGCTACCGCTACGACCGCGGGGGATGTTAGAGATATATTTGGGTTACATGCATTTGGTAGTCTAGGATTTGTAATCCGTCTCCTATCTAATCTTCAGGAGAGGCTTCTTGCAAAGTCTTGTATTCAATATATACTCGCCCTCAAGACTCAATAATATATCCATCATATTATGCCAATCCCTTTTTATCCCTTCTAACAGATCTGATCACCTTGAGGGATATGATAACTTATTTTACTGTCTTCATCACATCATAACGTGGATATATGTATACAGCTCCCAGCACTCGTCACAGCTCTTTCAATCCGTCTTGATGAAAGCTACAAGTACTCCAGCTAGTACGAGCAAATTGACTTCACCGTGACCTTCGAACTGCCTTGTTTAATAGTTTGATGATTCATCATACTTGATCGTCGTCATCATCACGGAGACCGACTGATTGAGCAAATTAACTACATGGCTCTAGTAGCCTCGTATATAATTATCTCATACATGCATACCCATAGTGAAGTCACGGGCATTCCATCGATCTGTACAACTAGGAGTAATGAGGAATACAGATTGGTTTGCAAACGTACCTTGACACCTGACCCTGTAACTTAATTATGGTAAAAACCGTCTGTATTTGCATCAATATATGGATCAGCCGAAAGCCACCTTCTGGTGATCAACGTCGCTACATCTACTAGCTTGATGATATCTCGCATTTCTAATACAACTACTGTACACCGAAGTAATTCATTGCTTTTGAGTATTTTGCATCAAGAACTTAATTTGCACTCCTTGAACTACATACCCTGTGCTTTTGCTATATGAGACAAAGGGGAAGGGACAAGGAGAGCTTTCAGAAGGCAAAGCTAGCTAGTGCGGGAGGGATCGATGTTACGCGGGGAAGCTAGTATATATTCAGAATGCATGGGTCGATGTACGTGTGCATTCGACATTTGCCTGTCAAACTTGCTTGCATGGATGCACACGCCGTACCGTCGCATCACCTGAATGGAACGATGAGGCGAGTGCGACCGGGCGCTTTATGCTTCTGATGGATGGAACCGGCATATATACGATTCCTCCAGCTAGCGCGACGTCGCACGGTATATTGCTTTCCAAAATTTTTTGACAATTAAAACATGTATTTTCGAATTTTACAATAAAAAAGGTTCGCTCAAGCCCGGGCTCCACCGAATTTCCAGTCATTCTCTCTTCAAAAGAACTGCTGAAGGTCATACACCACAGTGGCTTATAGCACGAAAGGAGGCACACCATGGAGAATTAAAAAAAAATACAGTACCGTGCACAAGACATGTATGACAGTGCCTAATAAGACTAGGCGAGAAAATAAAGTAATCGTTGCAGGAGAAAGATGAGCCGAGTCATGCAGAATTAGCAGTCAATCTCTGTGAAGAAAAGAATTAGTGATGAGAGAGGTTTCACAACAGCTTAATGTGGCAAATAAGTGCTAGAATAGGAACAATCAAACATTATATGCATTAAGTTCTCTTATGCCGCGAGAGTAGACTTTCGAATTGAGACCGTCCATGGACGGTCGGTCATGTATTTCAAAACTCTTCTTAATTAATGAGATGAGGCTCCCCACTGCGGCGCACCTTTGCTGAAGTAGTGGCGATGGGCTCCAAGCAAGATCGCCGGGGGGAAAAGCCTCCCATGGAGCAGCCGCGGGACCGCAACCGTGGTCGCGCCGACGACGAGGGGGGTTGGGGACCACCGCCTGCGTGGTGGCTCAAGGAACAGGAAAGGAAGAAAAAAAAGAAGGCGGAGCACAAGCAGCGCGGCCTCGAGCTCAAGCGCAAGGGGATGCAACCAGCGCTGGGCGGCGACTGGGGCGGCGACTCCCACGCGAAGAAGAAATCCAAGCCTACGGGGGCGGCGGCCTCCAAGCTGCCCCTCCCGCCCAGAGCTGAGGTGCCGGGCTCATCCAAGGGCACGGAGGCGGAGCCAATCCCGATCGAGGAGGCCGACGGACCTGAATGCTTCCGATGCGGGCGTACGGGCCATTTTCAGAACTTCTGCACCTTCAAGCCTCTGTGCATGGTGTGCACCAAGGAGGGGCACACGTCTGCGCAGTGCCCGACCCGGGGCAAGCCTCTGCTCCTCCAAACCATGGGACACGCCATCTCCGGCGAGGGCTTCTTCTGCCTCCAGTACCCGGATGATTCGCGGGAGGAGCCGCAGATCCAGCTGGGGGCCAACGCGGCTGTGCTCTCCATGCCTTCCGGCGCGCTCACCCAAGAGATTCTACAAGTGGAGCTGCCACACCTCTTCGAGGGCGAATGGGACTGGCAGATCTCCGCAATGGAGGGAGGGGCGTTCTCGGTGGTCTTCCCAGATCCGGTGATGCTCCGGATGGCAACCAGGAGCGGCAAGCTGTTCCTCTCCCTCAACAACCTCATGGTGGACATCCGCGACGCGGTCCTCGACGCCCCCAAAGGAATGGCGATGCCAGAGGTGTGGGTCAAGCTGGGAGGAATCCCTCCCAAGCACCGGCGCTCCGACCTGCTCATGGCGGCCACCGTCATGCTTGGCCGTCCCCTGCTGGTGGATGAGGAGTCCCTCACTCGTCCGGGGCCAGTCCGTATGCGTTTCGCATGCCGCACCCCCCGCAAGCTGCGTGGTCTGGTCCAGATCTGGTTCAATGGCGAGGGCTTCAACATCACCATCGAGCCCGAACTTCCCCCGGAGCAACTCACGGCACCTGCCCTGCCTTCTCCACACCCGCCTTCTCCAACTGACCAAGACAGGGGTGTGGAGGGGCCCGACGGCAATCTGGGCGGCGACAAGGAGGCGGATGCAAGCATGGAGGATGATTCCATCGATACGACGGCTTGGGAGAAGCTGGGCATCTCTGACAAGGGCGGGGCGACAAACAAGGCGCCGATGCCTCCGATGGAGCCGCCGCTGACAAGGGGGTCCATGGAGCTGGATCTCCCCATCCCCAACCAGTATGGCTCCAACCTGGGCTCGGTCACGTCCCCCCCGGTGCGGGCGGTGGCGGAGCCTGGTGCGGGCCAGATGGAGGAACCGCTGGGGGAGGCGCGCACTCCTATTGCGGTGTCCATGGAGTCGCAGCCGCTTGCCTCATGCTCTCCATCCCAAGGGGGGCGCAGCTCCAACAAGCTCGGGGCGGTGAAGCAGCTCAAGAAGGTGGCCGTGCGCAAGGTTAGCGCGGAGGCCGTTCGTGTGGCGGAGCTCCTGGGTGCGCCGGTGACCCCCCGGCAGGCGGTGATGGCGCTGGCTGTGCCCACCTCCGCTCCGATCGCGCTGGAGGCGGACAAGACGGTGCCTGTCCCGAAGGCCAAGCGTTCCAAGACCGTCGTGGACGGGCAGGTGGCTCATGTGCGGGTCAGCGCGCGGGCTAAGGGCGCTAAAGGAAACATGCCTTCGCTCCAACGCGCCCAACTCCTCCAAGCACAGAAGAATCTGGAAACCTCAGGTAATCCATTGCCCCGCTTCTCGATTTTGGATTCTTTCTCGGACGAGCACCTAGGCGAGGTGTTGGTGGAGAGTGGAGTTGAACCAATCGGGGAGGGCAGGGTTAGCGAGCTAATCTCGCTGGTGCGCGCTAAGGAACTGGCTCAGGCGGCACTCGCAGCGGTGGCTGCTCAACACGCGGAGCGTATGGCTGTCGAGGAGGATCCCTCGACGTCGCTAAGTCTCCGGCCCGAAGGGGAGACAGCAACAGGGGTTGCTGCTCCTCCCTCGCCTCACTGCGGCAAGGCGAGGCGCGTGGCCAAGGCGATCACCTCTAGGGGGGTCCGCCTGCGAAACCGCGTCATCTAGATGCGGATGCTCATTTGGAACATCCGTGGCTTCGGCCACTCGGGGCGGCGCACCCAACTCCGCGACTACATCAGGAAAGAAGGGATAGATATAGTAGGGCTCCAGGAAACCATTAAAACTGATTTTCGTCACCAAGACCTCGTAGCCATAGACCCTTTGGAGCGTTTCATTTGGCAACATAGCCCGGCTAATGGGCATTCGGGTGGCATGCTGCTTGGCTTTTGCAGTGCCATATATGAGGTGCTGTCCTGGGAGGTAGGCACCTTCTTCATTGCAGCCAATATTCGCGTGAGAGCTTCGCTACGCGAGCTCGTGATCCTGCAAGTCTATGGACCAGCAGATCACTCACGTTCGGCAGAGTTTCTGAGAGAACTCGAAGACAAGGTGCTGGCAGTCGCCGCATCCCAGGTCCCGCTCCTAGTGGGTGGAGATTTTAACCTCATCCGATCGAGCGCGGACAAAAACAATGACAACATCAACTGGTCAAGAGTGACCATGTTCAACAGCGCAATTGCGTCAATGTCACTTAGGGAAGTGGCAAGGACGGGGGCAAGATACACTTGGACCAACAAACAACTAGCCCCGGTGAGATCCGTCTTGGATCGCGCCTTCATGTCTCCGGAATGGGAAGTGGTGTTCCCATTATGCTCGCTCCTTGCTGAAACAAGGATCGGCTCGGACCATGTTCCACTCATCTTATCTTCAGGGGAAGATAAGGTACGTCGCAGCCCGCATTTCTTTTTCGAAACAGCGTGGTTCGAGGCCCCTGATTTCGACAACATCTTTCGGGAAAGATGGTTGAGAAGTGTTCAAGCCACGGGCCAGCAGCGTGGCCCTATGGAGTTTTGGACAGCGGTGGGGGGACGCTTGCGTGCAAGCCTCAAGGGATGGGGCACGAATCAGGGACGAGACGAGAAAGTTTTGAGGACGAGACTTCTCGATGAGATCGCAATCCTCGACACTCAAGCAGACTCGCGTCCATTCTCGGAGCAAGAATGGGTGCATCGATACGCCTTGGAAGGGCAAGTCGAGGAGTTGCTCCGATCCGAGGAGGAATACTGGAGGCGCCGAGGAGGACTTAAGTGGACGCTCAAGGGAGATGCGAACACTGGCTACTTCCACGCGTACGCGAATGGACGTCGCAGGAAATGCCTAATCCTGAGGCTGCAGAAGGAGCAGGGGATCCTTCTCCAGCAACCAGCGATTAGCAAACACATCTACGACTTTTACATAAGCCTGATGGGGACCGACGAGCCTCAGCGCGCCAGGCTGAGCGAGGACGCCTGGCTGCCAGCTCAAAAGGTCTTGGAGTCGGAGAACGAAGAGCTGGGGCTCGCGTTTCTCCCCAAGGAGATTGACGAGGCTCTCCAAAGCATGAAAACTGACACGGCACCGGGGCCTGATGGGTGGCCGGTGGCGATGTTTAAACACTTTTGGCCACTGTTGCGCGAACCCATCTTCGCGTTGTGCAATGGCTTCATGCGCGGTTTTGTGGACATTGCTAGGTTAAACTTCGGAGTGCTCTCCCTAATTCCGAAAGTACCGGGTGCGGATAATATCCACCAGTACAGACCAATAGCGCTCATTAATGTGCCTTTCAAAATATGCGCCAAGGGTTGTGCCACGCGGCTTACTCCGATCGCACACCGCACAATCAGCCGTTCCCAATCTGCCTTTATCCGCGGTAGGAACATTTTGGAGGGACCATTAGCGTTGCAAGAGACCCTCCACGAACTTAGGCGCACGCGCGAACCGGCGATTTTACTTAAATTAGACTTCGAAAAAGCTTACGACCGCGTCAACTGGGATTTCCTCAGACAAATCCTATTGAGCCGAGGCTTCTCGCCGGTGTGGGTGCACAGAATCATGCAGTTGGTCTCGGGGGGCCAAACTGCGGTCTCGGTGAACGGAGAGGTAGGGCACTTCTTCTGGAACAAGCGCGGCCTTCGCCAGGGTGATCCCATTTCACCGCTCTTGTTCAACTTCGTGGCAGATGCACTTGCGACCTTGCTTCGGAAAGCAACGGAAGCAGGCCACATCAAAGGGGTGTTGGGGCACCTCATCCCAGGGGGGATATCGCACCTGCAATACGCTGAAGACACGCTCCTGCTGTTCCAACTGGACCTGCACAGCGTGGCCACAATCAAAGCCCTGTTGATTAGCTTTGAACTTATGTCGGGGCTCAAGATCAACTTCCACAAATGCGAAGTGATGCCCATGGGACTCGAGCCGTCCGACAGTAGGCGTATCGCGGACCAGCTCAATTGCAAACTCGGCAAACTCCCGTTTACTTACCTTGGGCTCCCGTTGGATGCCAAACGCATCTCGATAGATGGCTGGGCGCCACTCTGGACCAAGGTGGGTGGGCGGGTCTGTCCGTGGAGGGGGAAGTTCCTCTCTTCTGCAGCCCGGCTAGTGCTCACAAACGCGAGCCTGTCCTCGCTGCCGCAGTTCGCAATGGGGCTGTTCCTCTTGGCCGAAGGGGTACACGCCAAGATGGACACTCCAAGGTCCCGTTTCTTTTGGGAAGGTGCGGGACCCAAACGCAAGTACCATATGGTTAGATGGGACTTGGTGTGCAGACCCAAGGACCTAGGGGGGCTAGGGATCACAAACACACGGATCCTCAACATTGCACTCATGTGCAAATGGATCTGGAAGCTGTCGCAGGGGGCGACCGGTCTGTGGGTGGACATGTTGCGCAATAAATATTTCCCCAACGGGAACTTTTTCGAAGGCAGGACGCGGGGCTCTCCTTTCTGGAACGACCTCCAAGCGGTGCGCCCGGCCTTCGCCCTTGGCGCCAAGTTCGTCGTAGGGGACGGGCGCTCGGCCCGCTTCTGGCTTGACCTATGGCTGGGAGCGCAGCCCCTTTGGGCCCAATTTCAGGACTTGTATGTCCTGGCGGTCAACCCGGAGATGACGGTAGCGACGGCCCTAGCCTCGAACCCACCCGCGATCCACTTTCGTCGAGAGCTAACGGGCCTTGAACAAGCACGCTTTGAGGAGCTGCTGGGCCTGACTCAATCGGCGACGCTGTCCACTTCCGCGGACACGGTCACTTGGGCTCTCACCACGTCCGGAAAGTTCACGGTCAAATCCCTCTACCGCAGGCTATGCCAAGCTCAGGGACCGGCATTCCCAATGCCGACCGGTTTGTGGAACGCCCGTATTCCGCTTAAAGTCAAGGTGTTCTTCTGGCAACTTTTCCGCAATAGACTCCCCACATCGGCCAATGTTGCAAAGCGCAACGGCCCGTCTTTTGGCTTATGTGCCATTTGTAATACCATGGAAGATGCGAACCATGTGTTCTTCCGCTGCCCCCTAGCGCGCTTTGCCTGGAGCGCAGTCCGAGCTGCCACCAACACCAATTGGGACCCGCGATCGGCCGCTGACCTAGCGGCCATAGTTGCGTCGACGACGGGTGGCAGTAAACGCGTCCTTTGGAGTTGCCTCGGTGCCCTAGCCTGGGTAATGTGGCTTACAAGGAACAAAATTGCCATCGAGGGAATCTTCCCATCACACCCTGCTAATATTCTTTACAAATGCAACATTCTTATGCAGCAGTGGAGTCCGTTGGCGAAGCACAAGGATGCTGAGAAGATGAAGCAAGCTCAAGATCGTCTTCGCCAAGTCTACATTTTGGCTAGGGAGCCGCCCGCCGCTTCTACGACGTGAAGTGGTTTCTTTTGTCTTGCGAGCGAGCCTGCGTGCTCTATGCTCTTTGGTCTTTGGCCTGTAATAGACTCGCTTGGATTACTTCTGGCCTCTGGCCTGTCTGCGACCTTGCTGTGCTTTCGCGCCAGCGTAACTTGAGCCTCCGCGCTCGTGACCGTGCTGTGCTTCGTGCCAGCGGAACCTGAGCCTCCGCGCTTGTGACGTTTGTCCTAGTCCTCGTCTGTAAATGCTGCCTAAGTTTGTGGGCTTTATTAAGTTAAAGCCGGACGCTTCTAGCGTCTCCGTTCTAAAAAAAAATTAATGAGATGAGGCAAAGATTTTGCTTTCGTTTCAAAAAAAAACATTATATGCATGTATAAGCATCGCGTAGCAGACATGCATGCCATTGTTTATCGGAAAATGCTTTCGCCCCGCTTTATATATAAAGCCATGATCATCAATGCCCGGTACAACTGCACTCACTCACAACACACGCACACACACATTCAAGGTAGGATACATATGCGCTGAGCGCAGCAACACAATCCCTAGCACTACAAGAGGCACCGGAAGCTTCAATCGTGAACACGCCACCGCCAGTGAAGCCGCATATGACGAACCGTGGGCTTCAAAGCGGCGCCTTCAGGAAGGATACAGCACTGAAGCACCGCCACCGCCTGATCCGAGGATCAGAGTTTCCCCTGGAGCAACGCGACAGACAATGAGAGCCGCGACGATGCCTTCAAGAAGGGAGCGATCTACGCCGTCACCAGTCCGTCCGAAGATAGAGAAGATTTTCGCTCCAGACAACATTCACCGCCACCGAACGCCACACCCCGACTACCACGCCCGCCCACACGGCCGTGGCAGCCGAGCAGCACCGAGGCACGAGCTCTGCCCATGAGTATCGCGCCACCACCACCACTAGGGCCGCCGCCCCGGAATCCAAGGCCTTGACACCAAGTCACCTGAGACCCGCCGCTACCCCAACCGAAGAGACGAACAAAAAGGGCCTTCTGCCTTTCGCACCCTTGGTCGGTCCCAGCACCGAGACCTAATAGGCCGGCCACACTAAGCCTCCATCAATCCGTCTTGCTACACCGGGGGCGAGACGAGCGCAGTCCTGCTGCCAAGCGCGAGACACGTCGGTCCTGCGGCCGGGCGCGAGACAAGCTCGGTCCTACAACACCGGACGCGAGACGGTCGATGGACCGCAACTAGGAGAAGGCCAGCCTCCGGCGAGAGAAGCGAACAGACGCCAAGGAGAGGAGTCGAAGGCCGATACAAGCAGCCTACAGACGAGTCGATGCCAGAACAATCTGGCTGCCGCCGCAATCAACCTGCCACCATCACATCACCTGCGCCTCCATGCCCTGGCCAGATCCACCAGAAGCCCCGCCACCCAGCACCGGAGTAGCGCGGACATTGGCCGCAACACCACCACCTCCACAGGGTCGCTGGCCACCCCCGCCAGGGTCGACCATCACAACCACCGTATCTGGGCAAGGATGCCCAAATCCGCCGCCAGCACGACCAAGACCACTAGACCCCATGAGCGCCGCAGGGGGGAGGGGAGGAGCCAGCGCCGGAGCAGAGCCGGCCGGGACCCGATGCCTCGGGCAGGGGGAGGCGCCCCGCGGCGCTAGCCACCCGTGCGCAGGGAGAAAACCACCCAGCCGCCGCCTCGGCCACGCGGCCTTTGGCTGGCGGCGGCGAGAGAGGGGGAGCCGGGGCGGAGGTCCCAAGGAGGCGGCGCTAGGGTTGACTCCCGACGGCGCTCGCGGGAGCGCCTCGGGAGGGGCAGGGTGGGGGGATATAGGTGGATCGACAACATGTTATTGTTCTGAGTGAACATGTTGAACCAGCAGAACAAAAGCTATTGTGATATGGAAACCATAAAATCATTCGTGTTGACACAATGAGTGAGAGAGAATGACTGACCTCACAGTCAGCTACTAAATCCAGGCCATACGAGCCAGGGTTTACAAAATTAGGTAAAATTAGGATGCCACGGAGAACTTACTATCAAGATTAACGTTTAATGTAACATTTCAAATAAAAATTAAAAGATAAAAGAAGACTTCTGTGACCCATGACAACAAATTAAGTTGTTCCATAGTGACCACTAACCATGGGATATAGCATCGCTCAAGGAGGATTATCATAGCCTGGTGCCTAAAGAGCGAGGGGGATAGCAAATAAAAGGAAGTGTAGTGATGATTGATTTATCAAAACAAGACGTGAGTATGGCGAGAGAGTATGGAAAATATTGTGTTCGACCATGGTCGAGTTCGCACAACCTATCAAGTAGTGTAGAGAATCAAAGGGAGTACGTGCTTGAGCATAATTTCCAAAGGGAGACATGTTTAGAGGAGAATAAAACATGCATGTTGAAATAATGGTTTTAGCTAAGAGCATATTTGGGCATATATTTATTTTGAAATTAATTTTACCACACAAAGTGAATAACAACTGTCCAGGATTGGTGGTAAAACGGGTACGTGAAACCATGAAGAGAAAACATGGTTTTCGAGTCAACACAACATTTTAGGTTTACCTCTTAGTAAAAAAGTTCTCAAGAATTAACTCAAAAAAAAGTTCTCAAGAAATTAATCCACATAGATATGAAGGGCCTAGATGAGGTCATATAATAAATGCTACAAGCAAGTATTAATGTCTATTGTCTTGCATGACTTAACTTGGAGCTCAAACCTTCGTGCCAAATAGTATTTTAGTTATCACACCAAGATTTTTTTGACAAATAAAAATAGTAATAAAAAGATATATACTACCGAAAGTTCATCCACGCGACACACTATTAGAAAGTATACTATATATGATAAACCATAGTAAATCTAGCCGCACTATTGCGCGGGTTGCCCCACTGGTTCAGAAGTATGTGACAACAAAGTACTTTAGGACGCTGCACAAGCTAAATAGATTTTTCATGTGATGGCTAGTGCAATCATAATTGCAACGCAAAGATGGTCCATGCCCTTACGTTCATGTGGCAACGACACAAAACACACTAAGCATCATTGATAAAATTGAAGCCGTGTAAGAGATTCGACTAAGATGGTTGGATACTTAGTGCACCAATATGCAACAACGAAAAAGGGCTGCACTTTTTCATGCAAATGGGGCTCCTTTATACCGTGATGCTACAATTGGTAGCAAAAAGCTATGGTTCCTCAACCAATCCTAAAATTCTAGCTTCCAAACCACTCCTGTTATTTATAGCTACAATGATAATGATATTCCTAATGCCCCGTCAAATCGCATTTTATCATCAACCAGAATACACCTTTATCTCTGTCCTTTTGAATCTTGATGTACCATATTATGCACTCATCCTTCATCAAGTGGATTTAGAGTCTTGAGCTCGTGTTGAATTTGTGGGTGTTGTGATGCACCTGTGGATCTAGGACATTGGTTTCCCATTTGACTACTCATTGAGTATGCGTGTCGTAAAAATATAAATACTCCTAGTTCATTACAATATGTTGCTTTTTGATATCACGAAGTCTAAAAATAACTTTGGTTGCTAACTCATATTGTAACATGTTCATAAGCCCCAACTAAAATGTAAGAATTTCTCAAAACACTTATTATTTCAGTGTACGTTTTATAAAAAAGTTCAGACAGTAGTGACCAATGCTTTAATGTTTAACTTTACCTATATCTAAAATGAATTCAAGATCATGCTTTGCTACACAAGTGATAATCAATTACATTTTAAATCTTCTGTAAAACAAAGCATGGAAAAATTGCAAGCAGAAGTGGGAATGTTTACCTTTAATGTTCCACAACTTTTCACCTTTAGCTTTCCAATATTCCCTTGCATAATTGAGTTGGATTGACCCACCTTCTCGACTTCACTCTTCCCCCTTTTGTTGTGGTCAAGTGCACTTGACTATTTTTCTGTATTCAATTATTCTCCAATTTGTAAGAAATGCTATAGATGATAAAAAAATTGTACCATATGTGCCATAGATGCATGCACACGACGATGTATCGTATCGGTTCGCTTTAGTGTTCTCCCTATAGGATGTTTTCGGTCCCAGGGTGCGCACCACATTTGTTGTTATTCCATAATAATATGAAACTCCATTTATACAATGTATACACAATGAAAATTCACTTGAAATTTTTGTGAAAATAGGTGACACTCATACAATATAATCTCAAGAAATGAAAAGGGTTAGTTTTTATTGTGAATAGTACCAACTCGACACTCCAGGTTTGCATGTGATAATATTCATAGTTGTAAATCGAACGGACATGAAACTTTGTAGTATGGTATGTCCTATATTATCTTTATATTATTATCTTTTTTGAGTTTCTACAACTTTTATATATTTTTAGTGGTCTAGCACACTAGTACATCTCAAAGGTATCGTGCATGCGTAGGGTCAAAGTCAAAGTCACAAAGCAAAAAAACTAATCTACAATTACAGCCCAATAGGAACTGCCTATCTCCCCTCTCCTCCTAGCCGCCATCCAAAGCGTCCTCTACACCGCGGCCTTGCCCTCCTCTCTTTTGTCCGATAGCCTCGGCGGCGGCAAGAGGAGTGAAGACCCATCCCTTTCATTTTTTCTTAGTTCTACAACATTCTTTTCCCCCTTCGGTTTTCATTCTTGGTTGCATCGGCAAAGTGGTGGCAGCAGCAATGACACATTGAAATGAAGTCTCTCGACGATGTGCAATCCAACGTCGAAGGAGGGCATGTGAGGGTAGGTGTTGCCAGATTTGTTGGCCCTCTTCGGATCATGGCATTTGTTGTGTCAATTAAGGAAATCACTTGGTTGGATTAGTGACTTCAACATCTTATTTCGATTTTGTTTGACGATAGGTCCAGTTTCTCAAACCCGCTCGACTAGTTGTGATTTTTTAACCATGTGCTACGTGGGTTCATGCCCGAGCCGATGTTTCTCGTGAGAATTCTAGATCTCGTTTGAAGCGTTGAACAACTATTGTGGTCTTCAAAGCCTAGTACAACAAGGACATTTGCAGGCCTTCCTTTACTTTGTCGTCAGCTCAGTGTAATTTTTAATCTCCGGTGGGCAATGCACGATCAAAGGAAGAAGATGCCCAATATGATTTTGAATATATTTTTATTTTTATTGATTTTAGTGTCAAGTAGTCTTTCAATTGCACTAGTAGTTTGTTACCTTGATAATTATCAAATCTATGATGACCTTTGGATGTCTTTTCCTAAAGGAAAAGTTCTAGTGCATACTATATACCCTCTCTTGGCGATACTTGCAATTCTTTTGATTTTTTTTACTAAATGTAAATTAAGTAATGTAAGAAACATAACACAAACTTTAGATTCTGACATTTATTTTTCCCTCGGAAGCCTTTTATGTTGATGTCTTGCGGAAAACCATGCCTCATCATGTCATTGTTTTTGGGGACCCACCGAAACGATGATGTTGTTAGGGTCATGCAACACTTTTCTGGCATAAAAAGGTGATAGACCTCCTAGGAAGTAAGAATTGATTCATTTTGTTTTTTAGCAAATAAAAAACTGATTAACTAGGGCGGCTTTTAGGTACTTTCTCTTCACAACGCTGCGTCTACCCACACTTTGTGTTTGAGGTTTTGGAAATAATGTTTTTAGTTGATACACAAAAAAATCATGCTAGAGTATGCCATGGTAATTGAAAGAACGCTCGAACAAGTGGTAGGATTTGGAGGATGAGAGAGTAAATGGCACTAGGGCCCCTCAAACCTGGCGGGGAAACACCTTAGTTCAACAAGGCATGAATCCTTCAACATGCAATAACTTGGCAGATGGGGACATTTTGGTTAACAATCACCCCATGGCAGCATAATTTGAACACTGGTTGCACACATGTCATTGGAGAGAACTTGGGAGGACTTATTAGAAATTATGTGTGTTGACATTTTTTACAAATAACCCTGGATTTGCCAAAACCTCTCTTGTGGTCTAGCTACCCAAAATCATACATGATGGACTTGCGTTGGCCCGTCCGTCATGTAATAATGCATAAATGACTCTAGAAGCCCACAAATTATCGTTTTTGCTTGTTGGGTGGGTGGGGATGGAGAAATGGGTTAGAGGCAAGGGTTGGGGGGGGGGGTCGTCAACTGGCTTTAATACTCGGAGTATGCTGTCGTGGGAATGGATCTGATAGTAGAGCTGGGGGGTACGTAGGAGGAGGCAGTGCCTAGCTACGGCGAGGTTGTACCCTCGGATTTATGAGTTCAGGCCCCTCTCGAAGGAGGTAACAGCGCTACGTCTCGTTGCCACAGAGGCTCTGTTGATTGGAGTGGTGTGTTACAGGGAGTGTGAACCCTTGTGCCAGAGGAGAGGGGTGGCTTATATAGAGTGCGCCGTCCCCTCGCAGTCCTCAGTTATGCAAGGGCTCAATGAGAGAATAAAGCTACGAGCGTTAGTGGTAACGCCCCTGTTTAATGACCTTTAAGGTGACAGAGTGAATGCTTGACCGTTGCTATCCAGAGGTGACCCTAGGTCTTCTGTCCTTCGAGTGGATTCTTGCATTCTGAGTGAATGGTGACGGTCGAGTGGAACCAGTACATCCGAGTGGATCTTCTGTCGAGTGGATTCCACTCCGAGGTGATTCCAGTCGGTACTTTCTTTCTGTCTTCATAGGCGTTGGCCTCTTGTATAGTGTCCTTGGGTAGGGCATATAGGTCAGTCCCAAGACCCTACCCTAGGTACATGTCATCATCATTAGCCCCCGAATGGATCTAAGACCGAGTGAAGAAGGATTGAAGTTGGTTTCGGCCCAATTCAATGTCTCGGAGACAATTCCTTGGGGGTCTGAAAGTATGTTAGCAGTTTAACCCTTCGTCAGTCGCCTTGATCGATTCTGGCTCTTTGAACTTCCGAGTGAAATAAGTAGCATAGCATCGAGCAGATTGGATCTAGATATCCTTGACACGATGGACTTATTTGCCAGACCCAGATTTTACGGGATTTGAAATTTGGAGAAGCGCGCAGGCCGGGCGTAGCACGGTAAGCGGGGCAAGTGGGGAGGGACTCCTCGATCCTTGTTCCATGTTTTTCGCCATGTATCACGCTGGTGCCGGTTGTGGGATGTGCTGAGATTGCATGGGCCCACGAGCCAGTCACTCGGTCACGTGGGTATATAGGGCGACACGACCGGTGTGTGCAACAGTGCCCACCATTTCCCCCTTCTCCCTCGTCTCTCCGCCTGGCCCTCCCCAGCGCAGCACCGCTCCGCTCGCCCCATCGACCACCGTAGCAATGGCGAAGGACAAGACGAAGGCCCTGGAGCACGCGAAGAAGACAGCGAAGGGCAAGAAGACGGCCAAGGGGTCTACCTCGCGATCCCTCTGCCGCCGGGCTGGATCCAAGGGGATTGGATCCCCTCGACGGTCACAGAGGAGAATCTGGAGGATCTCATCACTGACGGCCTGATAGCGTATGGATCCTAGAGGCTGTCGGAAGGAGAATCCAAGCCTGCACCGCGCGACGGCGAGTGGGTTCTCCTCACGACTCATGTGGAACGAGGTTTCTCTTTTGCTCCACATCCATTCTTTCGCGGTTTCTTGAATTTCTTTGGTGCTCTGATCCATCACTTCCCCCAAAAACCATCTCGTACCTTGCCACATTTGTTTCAATGTGTGAGAACTTCTTGGGATGTCACCCACGTTGGGGTTTGTTCAAACATATCTTCACCTACAGATCTCAGTCGGTTAAGAAAGCCAATCCAACTGTTGAGAGGACCCATGTGATCCAAATGTGTGGAGGTTTGGGAGTTCAAATGAGGGGTAGAAGCTCTTTCCCTCCCATGACTTTTTCTGAGTCGGTTAGGGGGTGACAGTCGACCTGGTTTTACTGCAAAGACGTCCTAACCCCGGGTGCGTCGACTGGCCTTCCTCCTTTTTCTCTGGAGAGACTTCGCAGTCCCCATTCATTGACTGTAGAAGAGGAGGAGAAGGGTGAGGTGGCCATCCTAGTTGACGCGGTCGTTGCGCTTCTCTGGGGCAGAGTGACAGGCATGGATTTGTTGGAGGTGTTTCTCAGTTGACGCATCCAACCCTTGCAAGCTCGCGACCACCCCATGTGGTTGTACTCAGGTACAGAAGACACTGCTCGGACCCACCCAGAGGAGGTCAAAGAGGAGACAGTGGCGCAGTGGCTTCGGAGCATCACTGGGAACAAGGACAACCCGCATGGAGCAAAATGGATCTTGCCATTCGACGCCGAGCACCCTCCAGGAGAGGTTTGACATAACTTGTCAAGTGTTTTATATGTTATTCTTCAATATGCAACTGTATTGGAATCCGACTGATCTTTATAATCTGTGTTTCGCAGGTATTCACGAAGATGTACTCGCCCGTAACGAACGGGGAGCAACCCCTCAAAGGAGCAGAAAGCGAGGGCGGGAGCGCCAATATTGAGTACGTCGACGATAGTTAAGACTACAGTGATGACTTTGAGGATAGTGAGGAAGTCGAGTCGCCTCAATGTTCTGAGCGCCCATCCAAACAGACCCAAGATCTAGCAGCTGGCTAGAGCAAGGCTGTGATGTCGACTGCCAGGACCCAGAAGCGCACTCGGACGCCAACTCCTGACCCAACTGGGAAAACTGCCAAGCAAGCCAAGGTTGCTCCACCCAAGCTGCGGAAAGCCCTGCCCAGGATAAAGGTCACCGTGGTTATTGCTTGAATGCGAGTGCTCCAAGTGTCTCTCTTTCTTTTCCTCCTTTGTTGCTATTGCAGACCTTATTGTTTTACTTGACTGAGTGGAATTCTGAATCTCAGGGCTACTACTTCTGGGACGTCGCATATGGGGATCGACGACGAGCAGGCTGACGCGGAGATTGCGGACGCAACCACTTCTCGGGCAGGTATGATCAACTCTCGCCTTGCTAATTATTCCAATGGTCGA
Source organism: Triticum urartu (assembly GCF_003073215.2). NCBI lineage: Eukaryota > Viridiplantae > Streptophyta > Magnoliopsida > Poales > Poaceae > Triticum > Triticum urartu. The sequence continues at coordinate 483,333,196 of NC_053024.1, forward strand.
CTGAAATCTGACTATCGAATGACTGTAGTGCCAACGGACATCATCCAACTTCAAGATGATGATGAGGAGGAACCTCCGAGAAGGTCAGGAGGACGGGGCTGGACTTCTACCACCTCGCGAAGCCTTGCCAAGAGAGTGCCCTCAAGTCAGGCGTCTCATATGCCGCCTGAATCTGTTCCTCAAGGGTTGGGTGGTTCGTCTAGCACTGGTGTTTCTTTCTCTGTACCACTATCGACTATTCAGCTTGTTGCATTGACTGTTCAAGGCTCAGGTCTAACTGAGCAACCACAAGTGTTGATACCTCCAGCTGCATCGCCAACTCCTGCGTCGAGTGCATTCACGCTGCATCACGTCCCAGAGGACCAAAAACAGGAGCTACCAAGGACGCTATGATCTAGGCCGGCCTGATGATGCAGCGCCTGAAGGAGGTGTATGAGTCCAGCAAGTTGGCTTATGACACCAGCACGACCCTTCAAGCAAATGTCCGAGTAAGTGTGGTAGTAAGTTTATTTCCGATTGGATTTTCTTTGTCTTGATTCTGCTGAATCTGTACACCCACTAGGTGTGTTTTCTTTTTTGCTCAGCATTCCATTCACTAGAAGCGGCCAGGCCGCGCTGAGTGGGGAATTGATCCAGTGGGGGCACGTTGAGTGCACCCACTCGGTGTAGTCCCCGAAATCGTCCGTCGAATGTTTGATTCGGCGGGGGTCTTAGAATATTTTTTACTTCAAGCTCTTCACTCGAATCGGTCCGGCCATATCAAGTGGAAACTTATCCAGTGGGGGCACTGATACGTCTCCAACGTATCTATAATTTTTGATTGTTCCATGCTATTATATTATCTGTTTTGGATGTTTATGGGCTTTATTATACACTTTTATATTATTTTTGGGACTAACATATTAACCTGAGGCCCAGCCCAAAATGCTGTTTTATTGCCTATTTCGGTGTTTTGAATAAAAGGAATATCAAACGGAGTCCAAATGGAATGAAACCTTCGGGAGAGTTATTTTTGGAACGGAAGCAATCCAGGAGACTTGGAGTATACATCAGGCAATCAACGAGGCAGCCACGAGGCAGGGGGGCGCGCCCTCCACCCTCGTAGGCCCCTCGTTGCTCCACCGACATACTTCTTCCTCCTATATATATCCATATACCCCCCAAACACCGGGGAACAGAATAGATCGGGAGTTCCGCCGCCAGAAGCCTCCGTAGCCACTGAAAACCAATCTAGACCCGTTCTGGCACCCTGCCGGAGGGGGAATCCCTCTCCGGTGGCCATCTTCATCATCCCGGCGCTCTCCATGACGAGGAGGGAGTAGTCCACCCTCGGGGCTGAGTGTATGTACCAGTAGCTATGTGTTTGAACTCTCTCTCTCTCTCTCGTGTTCTTGAGGTGGTACGATCTTGATGTATCATGAGCTTTGTTATTATAGTTGGATCTTATGATGTTTCTCCCCCTCTACTCTCTTGTGATGAATTGAGTTTTCCCTTTGAAGTTATCTTATCGGATTGAGTCTTTAAGGATTTGAGAACACTTGATGTATGTCTTGCACGTGCTTATTTGTGGTGACAATGGGATATCATGTGATCCACTTGATGTATGTTTTGGTGATCAACTTGCGAGTTCCGTGACCTCGTGAACTTATGCATAGGGGTTGGCACACCTTTTCGTCTTGACTCTCCGGTAGAAACTTTGGGGCACTCTTCGAAGTTCTTTGTGTTGGTTGAATAGATGAATTTGAGATTGTGTGATGCATATCATATAATCATACCCACGGATACTTGATGTAATGTTGGAGTATCTAGGTGACATTAGGGTTTTGGTTGATTTTTGTCTTAAGATGTTATTCTAGTACGAACTCTATGATAGATTGAACGAAAAGAATAGTTTCGTGTTATTTTACTACAGACTCTTGAATAGATCGATTGGAAAGGATAACTTTGAGGTGGTTTCGTACCCTACAATAATCTCTTCGTTTGTTCTCCGCTATTAGTGACTTTGGAGTGACTCTTTGTTGCATGTTGAGGGATAGTTATATGATCCAATTATGTTATTATTGTTGAGAGAACTTGCACTAGTGAAAGTATGAACCCTAGGCCTTGTTTCCTAGCATTGCAATACCGTTTGTGCTCACTTTTATCATTAGTTACCTTGCTGTTTTTATATTTTCATATTAAAAAAACCATTATCAACTATCCATATTGCACTTGTATCACCATCTCTTCGCCGAACTAGTGCACCTATACAATTTACCATTGTATTGGGTGTGTTGGGGACACAAGAGACTCTTTGTTATTTGATTGCAGGGTTGTTTGAGAGAGACCATCTTCATCCTACGCCTCACACGGATTGATAAACCTTAGGTCATCCACTTGAGGGAAATTTGCTACTGTCCTACAAACCTCCGCACTTGGAGGCCCAACAACATCTACAAGAAGAAGGTTGTGTAGTAGACATCAAACTCTTTTCTGGCGCCGTTGCCGGGGAGGTTAGCGCTTGAAGGTATATCTTTAGATATTGCAACCGATTCTTTTAGTTTCTTGTTTTATCACTAGTTTAGTTTATAAAAGAAAATTACAAAAAATGGAATTAAGTTTGCCTCATACGCTTCATCTTTTTAATATCTTTTGTGAGAATGATGGAAAGGAAAATTGTGCTCAAGTGATAGAAGAAGAAGTCTATAAAATGTTTGACACTAAATCTTTGAATGATGAGCATGATTGCAATGTTATTAGTATGAACTCTTTGCATATCCATAGTACTAATGATGATTGCACTAGTCATGATGAAAATATCTCTTATAAGCATATCGAGTTTTGTGGAGTGAATAGAGTTTGCAAATACATACCAAACAGGGAAGATAGATTCTGCAAGAGGCATAAGTATTTGGAAACTAAATGGTTGCAAGAAAGGCTAGATGTTTGTGCTGAAAATTTAAACTTTCTTAGTCGTACTTGTGAACTTTGCAATGAACGTGATCATTTCAGTACCCAATGCAAATTGTTTCATGATCGTATCATGTCCAAAAATTGTGATGACTTGATTTCCCTTGCACATCATAATGAACTTAGTTTGCTCTTGGGTTATGAAGAAATGAAACGTATATCTAAGGTTATTCCAGAATTTGCCCTTGATAGAGTTCTTAATTTTGATCTAGAGGAAATTTATATGTATTGTGCGGTGAATTGCATTGAAAATCCTTATATTGCCAATTACATAAAGAAAAGAAAACAAATAGAGGATGAAGAGAATACTAATGAAAGGGAAGAGACTTCCCAATATTCTCCTATTATTTCTTATGATGAATCAGGTAACGAGGAGGAGCCTTCTATTCAACCAATCTCATTAATAAGGAGCTCGAGAAAGAGGATTGAACCCACACATGATGTGAAGAAGAAAAATAAAAGACGGAGAAGCAAAGGTAGAAACCTATCTCTCCCAAATGATGTTGCTCCTATTACTCATTGTGATGATGATAATTGCTATACTATTGGTGCCATCCATACTATTAATGATGAGAGTGATTATGCTTATAATATGAAAAGGCCCAAGCTTGGGGATGCTATGTTTGATGAGAATGATGTTTTTGAGAATATATTTCGTGCGATTAATGTTTGTCCCAAGCTTGGGGATGCTACGTTTAATGAAGATGATATTTTTAGTCTCCCAAGTTTTGATATGCAAATTTATAATGATGATAGCATGCCTCCTACTTATGATGATTATATTGATGAAAGTGGGTTTGGAAGAGTGTCAACTTTAGGAAGTAGTAATCCCACTATTTTGGAGGATGTTGAATCTTATTGTGATAATTATGAAAGTGGATTTGGAGAGGTCATGACTTTATTTAGTAATGATTCCACTATCTTGGAAGAGGTTTCAATCGATTATGATGAGAAAAAAGTTGCTACCTATGATGATTATTGTGATGATGCTTATGCTATAAAAAGTAGTGACGATTATATTTATAAAACTTGTCATGATTATTGTCGGTGTCAAAACCGGGGGATCTCGGGTAGGGGGTCCCGAACTGTGCATCTAAGGCGGATGGTAACAGGAGGCAGGTGACACGAAGTTTTACCCAGGTTCGGGCCCTCTTGATGGAGGTAAAACCCTACGTCCTGCTTGATTAATATTGATGATATGGGTAGTACAAGAGTAGATCTACCACGAGATCAGAGAGGCTAAACCCTAGAAGCTAGCCTATGGTATGATTGTATGTTTTTTGTTATGTCCTACGGTCTAAAACCCTCCAGTTTATATAGACACCGGAGAGGGCTAGGGTTACACAAGGTCGGTTACAAAAGACGAGATATACATATCTGTATTGCCTAGCTTGCCTTCCACGCCAAGTAGAGTCCCATCCGGACACGAGACGAAGTCTTCAATCTTGTATCTTCATAGTCTAACAGTCCAGCCAAAGGATATAGTCCGGCTGTCCGGAGACCCCCTAATCCAAGCCTCCCTCAGTAGCCCCTAAACCAGGCTTCAATGACGATGAGTCCGGCGCGCAGTATTGTCTTTGGCATTGCAAGGCGGGTTCCCCCCTCCAAATACACCACGTAAGAATTTGAATACAAGGATAGTGTCCGACCCTGCAAAATAAGTTCCACATTCCACCGTAGAGAGAATCATATTTCCACAAATCTAGTCTGCTGACTTGCCTTGGCAATATGACATTAGGCCATGGCCCGGTGATTATTCGAACCGTTTCCATTAACTAGCCCCGCACATAACGCGAGGCAGTTTTTTGACATGTCTTGTCAAAGCAGAGATCGTGCTCCCCTTATTACGGGATTCTCATCAATACGGGCGTGGGTAACCCAACCACGCCATCGATTACGGCTCTTGGGGGACAAGCGAGTTTTACCAGGCTAATGGGGCCGCATAGTTTTGTCCGCCCATATAAAGGGATCAGGATTCACCTTTTCATCCACGCCTTCTTCCTCCTTTGCTCATCCATTTTCGCACACTCGAGCTCCAACGCCCAAGTCCGCATTTCCCACCTCGACCTTCTCCAACCATGTCCGGAGCGGGAGGCAGGTGGATGGTCTCCTCCGTCACGGAGGGACACATCAAGAAGCTGAGGAGAGCCGGATACCTGCCCGACGACATCGCGCACCGGCTCCCAGATGAGGGACAGCTCATCCCCACCCCCAGGCCCCATGAGAGGGTAGTGTTCCTTACCCATTTCCTCTGTGGATTGGGATTCCCTCTCCACCCATTTGTCCGGGGGCTCATGTTCTACTACGGCCTGGATTTCCACGATCTGGCCCCGAACTTCATCCTCAACATCTCGGCGTTTATCGTCATGTGCGACGCCTTCCTCCGCATCAAGCCCCACTTTGGCTTATGGCTGAAAACCTTCAATGTCAAGCCGAAGGTAGTGAGTGGCCGCCAGGCGGAGTGCGGAGGCGCCATGGTGGGCAAAATGCCCAACGTCACATGGCTCGAGGGCTCCTTCTTGGAAACCATAAAGGGGTGGCAATCGGGGTGGTTCTACATCACCGAGCCGCGTGACCCTAAATGGGCAGCGGCCCCCGAGTTCCGATCTGGCTTCCCCACGCGGCTCACCTCCTAGCAAGAGAAGGGCCTGTCCTGGGGTAGTTCGGGAGAGTTGACCGGACTCCAAACATGTATTCAAAACATGGTGAACAAGAAGCTCAAACTCGTCAACGTAGTCCAGGTCATGCTCATCCGCCGGATCCTCCCGTGCCAACAATGGGCTTTCAACTTGTGGGAGTTCGACTCGGCCCAGCACCGAACTCTGAACAGGCTCTTCGACACAATTCATGAAGATGCCTAGAAGGTGTTATTCAAGAGTGCCGAGGTTCCGCCTCCCACTACTGAGGACCGCGGATTCTGCGCGAAGCGCCAAGCCAGCGCAGTAAGCTGTTTTACCTCTCACAGGATAATTGTTTTTCATAGTTTGACTCTATGCGGGATCTAAGCTCCCGTACCTTTGACAGGACTGGCAGGAGACGGCCGGACAGATCAACTGTCCGGCTCCTTTGCCCGAAGGCCCAGCAGACGTTCCCCTGGCGAAGATGCTGACTCCGGCTCCTTACACGGTGCCGGAGAAGACCAAGAAGGCCAAGGGAACCCGAAAGAGTTCTCGACGCCAGGCATCATCGGACTCACCATTTGATGACTCTGCGGCACACTCCTCCCCCGAAGACGAGGAGGAAGAAGAAGATGCTCCCCCTTCAGTTGGGGGAGACAAGAAAAGGAAGGCCGCCCCAACTGGGGAGGCCGAAGGGTCCAAGAAGGGAAGGACTCTCCTTCCGGACATTTCCACCACCGCCGCCGAAGGCGAAGACGAGTGGTTACCCAGGGCCAAGCCCCTGGGGAGGTCGTAAGTATTCGGATACCAGAGTAACTCATAGTATCCTTTTGCGCACTGCTTCCCCTAACGCCGAATATGATTATGCAGGCCGCCACGAGCCCGTATCGATGTATCATCGGATGGCTCCCTAGGCTCGTCGGATATGGATAGCGATCCACTTCCGACCGCCACCTCCCCTTGCCCTGCGGACGACGCCAAGGTATTGTCTCAAGAGGCACCGGGTCGAGGGGAGACAGTCCCGGAGGTGCCTCAAGGTGAACTTCCGGACTCCGGGAGCAGAGGGGACAAGGCCTCTGAAGGCTCCGAGTTCGGCCCTCAGCCAAACACCGCGCCGGATCCTCCAGTGGTTCCGGACTCGGGCAGGCGGCCTCCTTCCAAGAGGGGCAAGACGCCTGTGCTGGTGACCTCTGTCCATCCAGAGGCGCCGGACAATCTGCTGGAAACGCTTCGCAGCGCTTTCATCGACGAGGAGCACCGTACTATTATGAGTGCGGTGGTCCAGAAGGTTCAGTCCGCCAAGAGCGGACTGACTGAAGCCTGTGCCAGCCTTCTAACAGGCTTTGAGGTAAGTGTTTAAAATATAGGAAAAATATTACCGCATAGACAGTAGCCCCTGATGCTCTGTTTGGTGTTCACAAAGAAAAGCCGAACAGAGGATCAAATAATATCGCAGGAGTCTAATATAAGTATGTCAATATGCGTATGCAGGCTTCGCTGCTGGCCTCAGCCGCACTGACTGTGGAGGTCGCCACACTGAAGCAGGACCTCGAGGGGTCCAAGAGCTCGGCCTTTCTAAGAGGCAGCTCGAGGAGAACAAGGGTAAGTAATACCCTGTCTATAGATATGTATATATAAAGGAAGACGCGATTGCAAAATGACAGGATCATCGTATATTTGCCAGGGGCCATGACCAAAGTGACGACCCTAAAGCAAGCGCTGTCCAAGGCCGAAGATAAAGTGGCCAAGGAGCACACCGAGCGGGAAAGGCAAGAGGCTTGGGTGGGTGAAGTGCAGCAAGAGCTCCAGGCTCTCGTGACGAAGCACGAGGCGTTGGAGCTTGACTCGAAGACGCGAGAGTCTGAGCTTGACGTGGCCCTCGAGAGCGCAAAGAGTGCCAAGGCCAAAGCCCAAAAGGCCCTTTAGGAGATGGACGCGATGAAGAAAATAGCGGCGGGTAAGGCATTCTATATGCAAAGCAAGCATGTGAAAGTAAATTTCCTATTACTTACCTGAATCCGAAGCTCTCCAGGAGCATTCGCAGATTTGCCTCGCAGTGTGTCGGATGCCGCACAGTTTTACCAGGACGAGGAGGGAAGCTCAACGGAGAAGCTGTTCTGGTCTCAGTATACTGGGACCGAACACCCGGTGCCTATGAGCGACCAGCTGAAGCAGCTGGTCGAGCTACACAAGGCAGCCGAACAGGCCATGAAGGGCCTTATAGTCCGGCTGTGGCCTGGCGACGCCCTTCTGAACAGCTACTTCGGCCTGGTGAGGTGGCTTGTGGACGCCTGCCCACGGCTGGAAGTCGTCAAGCAGTCCGTCTGCATTGAAGGTGCACACCGGGCTTTCGCCCGTGTGAAGGTGCAATGGGCCAAGCTAGACGCCGTGAAGCTGATCAAGGAAGGACCGCCACAGGGCAAGGATCATCGCACCCCCAAAATTTATTATGAGGGTGTCCTGAAGGGTGCTCGTCTTGTAGCGGACAAATGTTCCAAGGATGTAATATTTGAGTAAACTTGCTCGTGTGATCCTGTATGATGAAAACTTGTTTCATATGCGCTATGCAACGCTTGTTTGAATTTAAAATATTACCTTCTGTTTGGCTGTTTATCCAATCTGAGAGATGGCTAGTCCTCGGCTTCTGCCCCCATGCCACGATTGCTGGGGTGTTCGGGATACACCTGAGCTCTCTTGTTCCCATTTTTGGGTCCTTCGAGGGAGGTGCTCAGCACAGCGAACAAGGCAACCAGACTAATAATGCTTTATCACTCTCACTTAGCCATAGAGTTCTATAATTTTAAATTTCGGCGAAGCCCCTGGTATTCGGAAGGCCGAATTCGGGGCGCGATACACACCTTTAAGCCGGACAGGACCGGCTCCTTGCTCTAAGCGGCATAAGTCTTTAGCGACTCGAAACCTCGCCGAACAGCGACCAGTCTCTCGCCTTATCATGACAGTCAGTTTTAGCTTTCTCTACTGAGGTGCTTAGCCCAGCAGAACCGGGGCTCAATCGCAGTAGTTCTCCTAGCGCTACCTTAGCCGATAGAGCGGAACGTAAGGTACCAAAACATAGGAGCCGGGCAAACCCAACATTTGACCAAACACATGATTCAGAGCTGATGCATATAATGCTATTAGTTCGGGGTGCCGCACTTGTGAAAGTGTTCGGACTTCTCACACCGCATTGTGGGGTACTTAAGCCCCTGGTGTATTGGCCGTACCAAAGTGTACGGTTGTAAGGCGTCATTAAGAAACACATATATAAAAAAGAAGAATGCAATAATAGTCTTAATGCTATGCATTGTTTATTCAAATAGATGCGTTAAAGCAGAATGATACAGATAGTGCGATAAGCAAAAAGTAGGACTATGTCCCTTCCAAGGGCAAGCTGAGGAATAGTATTAAAGCAAATATTTCACTCGTTATCGTAATCCACCTGGGAGTTCCGTGGTGTGACGTAGCTTTTTGCCTCCTTGGTTGCTGCATCATGTATTCGGCAATCATGCTGCCGGACAGGGTTTCCAGAGATTAAAGTCCTGAAAGAGAAAAATAACAAAGCGGGAAGCCCCTAGTGCAGTTTAAGCCGCGTATCGGGGCGTGCCGTAGTTTTGCCCCCTCCCCGCCTGTGCCCATGGTATTTTTAATGCGTAATTATGTATGCGTGGCATGAATTTCGCCGTTTGGCTGGGACTAGGGTGGGGGCCGCATTGCTATGCGAGCTCAGATCCTGCCAAGCGGTCTAGTTGCCTATTACTCCGAGCGCGCTTGAAGGTGTCCGGGTCATGAAACGCCGAACTGGTGGATTGCCTTGAGAGGCTGCTTTGCGCTTCTGCTGCGAGGGCCGCAGTGTGCTCCTCCGTACGGAGAGAGCGCTCTGTGTTTCCATTGACTGTGATGACCCCCCGAGGTCCTGGCATCTTGAGCTTGAGGTATGCATAATGCGGTGCCGCATTGAATCTCGTAAATGCGGTTCGCCCGAGTAGTGCATGATAGCCACTGCGGAACGGGACTATATCGAAGATTAATTCTTCGCTTCGGAAGTTATCCGGGGATCCGAAGACCACTTCCAGTGTAATTGAGCCTGTGCAATGGGCCTCTACACCTAGAATGACGCCTTTAAAGGTCGTTTTTGTGGGTTTGATCCTTGAGGGTCTATACCCATTTTGCGCACTGTGTCCTGGTAAAGTAGGTTCAGGCTGCTGCCGCCATCCATAAGGACTCGAGTGAGGTGAAATCCGTTGATGATTGGGTCTAAGACCAGTGCGGCGAATCCGCCGTGACGGGTACTAGTGGGGTGGTCCCTTCGATCGAAGGTGATCGGGCATGAGGACCATGGGTTGAACTTTGGGGCGACTGGCTCCAACGCATATACGTCCCTGAGCGCACGCTTCCGCTCCCTCTTGGGGATGTGTGTTGCGTATATCATGTTCACTGTCCGCACTTGTGGGGGGAACCTCTTCTGTCCTTCGGTGTTCGGCTGCCGGGGCTCCTCTTCGTCATCGTTGTGTGACCCTTTATCTTTATCTTTGGCAATTAACTTGCCGGCCTGCTTGAACACCCAGCATTCCCTGTTGGTGTGGTTGGCTGGCTTGTCAGGGGTACCGTGTATTTGACATGAGCGATCGAGTATGCGGTCCAAACTGGACGGGCCCGGAGTGCTTCTTTTAAATGGCTTTTTCTGCTAACCGGGTTTAGAGCCTTTGAATCCGGCATTGACTACCGTATCCTCAGTATTATCGCTGTTAATGCGGCGCTTATGTTTGTTGCGACGTGACCTGCTATTGCCGTCCTTTGTATCCGAACTACCATGGTTTTTTGAGATGTTGTTACTGCGAGCCAGCCAGCTGTCTTCTCCCGCACAAAAGCGGGTCATGAGTGTCGTGAGGGCTGCCATAGATTTCGGCTTTTCCTGTCCAAGGTGTCGGGCAAGCCACTCATCGCAGATGTTATGCTTGAAGGCTGCTAGGGCCTCTGCATCCGGACAGTCGACGATTTGATTTTTCTTTGTTAGGAATCGTGTCCAGAATTGCCTGGCCGATTCTTATGGCTACTAAATCATGTGGCTCAAGTCATCGGCGTCTGGTGGTCGCACATAAGTGCCCTGAAAGTTGTTGAGGAATGCGGCTTCCAGATCTTCCCAACAGCTAATGGACTCTGCTGGCAACCTGTTAAGCCAATGCCGCGCTGGTCCTTTGAGCTTTAGTGGGAGGTATTTGATGGCGTGTAAGTCATCGCCGCGGGCCATGTGGATGTGGAGGAGGAAAAATCCTCGATCCATACCGCAGGATCTGTTGTGCCGTCGTATGATTCAATATTTATGGGTTTGAAACCCTTTGGGATTTGATGATCCATTACTTCGTCTGTGAAGCATAGGGGGTGTGCGGCGCCTCTGTATTGGGCTATATCGCGACGCAGCTCGAATGGGTCTTGCCTGCTGTGTTTGGCCCGGCCGGATTGACTTTTACTGTCTTCGGCGTGACGTTTATCGTCTCGCATAGCGGCGCGCCCTCGTGATCCGTAGATCGATCTTGCATGTTTTTATTTGTCCTCCAATACGTCTCGCAGTTCTGGCATATTTCCCCATGCCTTTTTATTTTAATGGCGTCGGGGTGCAGGCTGTGTTTTTGGCTGGAATGCCTCTCTATCGCGGCCACGAGGTGGCCGATCAGCCGCGTCATACGCTTCTTCCTCCAGTCGGGGTAGCAACCTACATTTTGGGTAAGTCTTGGAGGGGCGCTCAGGTTTATATTCCTCGTCCGCGAGGACTTCAGTCCATCTGTCAGCTAGCAGATCTTGATCATCTTGAAGCTACTGCTGCTTTTTCTTAAGGCTATTCGCCGTGGCTATAAGCCGGCGCTTGAAGAGGTCTTGTTTGACGGGATCCTCTGGCACGGCGAATTCGTCATCGCCGAGGCTTGCCTCGTCTTCGGAGGGGGGCATGTAATTATCATCCTCCGCTTCTCCATCTGCCGCTCTCTCAGGAGGGCTGGCTCCTCCATCCTCCTGCTCTAAATCTTGCTGGAGGGGATTGTTGTTATCTTCGGCACTATCCGGAGTGTTATTATATCCTGTGCCGGTATCACCACTTTTGCTTTGGCGGGACTTAGAGCGGCGCCGCTGACGTCGGCGCTTGGGTTGCTTCTTGGAGGGGTCATCCGCCGCTGTCTCGTCGCCATTGCGTTCTTTGGGTGTGTCCACCATGTATATATCGTATGATGAGGTGGCTGTCCAGTGCCCTGTGGGCAGTGGTTCATCTTCGTCTCCAGCTTCGTCGTCCATACCATCGATGTCTTCAGAGTCAAAGTTGAGCATGTCGGTTAAGTCATCGACAGTGGCTACTAAGTGGGTGGTGGGCGGGCCGCGAATTTCTTCGTCGTCCGCATCCCAATCCTGTAGGATATAGTTCGGCCAGGATCCTCCTGACAAGGAGAGTGACCTTAATGAGTTCAGTATGTCGCCAAAGGGAGAGTGCTGAAAAATATCCGTGGAGGTAAACTCCATGATCGGAGCCCAATCGGATTCACTAGGAACGGGCGCAGGCGGTTCGGAGTCCGTGGCCGGAGAGAGATCTGACAATTTGTCAACACGGCTCTTGTGCGGAGTAAGGTCGATGTTCGGCTCGATCGCCGATGAGGGTAAGGCCTCCATGGCGGGGTCCATCCACCCGTCCATGGACGACGCAACTGGCTCCGAATTGAGGGTCGGAGCGGCTGCCAGTGTGATCTCCTGAACACTGTCGGATGGTAGAGCTAAATCGTACTCATCATGACCGCGTGACGCACAAGGCAGAGGCTCGAATCTGTTGAAGATCAAGTCTCCGCGGATATCGGCCGTGTAGCTTAAGCTTCCAAACTTGACATGATGGCCAGGGGCGTAGCTTTCAATCTGCTCCAGATGGCCAAGCAAATTGGCCCGCAGTGCAAAGCTGCCGAATACAAAAATCTGTCTGGGGAGAAAAGTCTCACCCTGGACTGCATCACTAATGATGATAGAAGGAGCCATCAAGCCTAACGGCAACGTCAGAGAGGAGCTCTCAATGAAAGCACCAATGTCGGTGTCAAAACCGGTGGATCTCGGGTAGGGGGTCCCGAACTGTGCGTCTAAGGCGGATGGTAACAGGAGGCAGGGGACACGAAGTTTTACCCAGGTTCGGGCCCTCTTGATGGAGGTAAAACCCTAAGTCCTGCTTGATTAATATTGATGATATGGGTAGTACAAGAGTAGATCTACCACGAGATCAGAGAGGCTAAACCCTAGAAGCTAGCCTATGGTATGATTGTATGTTTTTTGTTATGTCCTACGGACTAAAACCCTCCGGTTTATATAGACACTGGAGAGGGCTAGGGTTACACAAGGTCGGTTACAAAAGAGGAGATATACATATACGTATTGCGTTGCTTGCCTTCCACGCCAAGTAGAGTCCCATCCGGACACGAGACGAAGTCTTCAATCTTGTATCTTCATAGTCTAACAGTTCGGCCAAAGGATATAGTCCGGCTGTCCGGAGACCCCCTAATCCAGGACTCCCTCAATTATGATTACCCATTTTATGAACATTACTCTTTTAATATGGAAACAATTTATAGTATTCGAGTTTTCTTATGATACTCCCACTATTCCGAATGAGAAGACTTTGCTTATGTGGAGAGTAATATAATTTCTATGCTTGTAGATCATGAAAATAATGCTTTATGTGATTGTTGAATTAATTCATGATGCTACTGAAAATTATTATGCAGGAGGAATATATGCTCATAGGAATTGTAATAATATCAAGTTTCCTCTCTATGTGCTTAAAATCTTGAAGTTATACTTGTTTTGCTTTCCTATGCAAGTTGATTCTTGTTCCCATAAATTGTTTGCTCAAAAAATCCTTATGCATAGGAAGAGGGTTAGACTTAAATGTTCTAGTCATATTCTTCATGATGCTCTCTTTATGTTTCAATTCTTATCCTTTATGTGAGCATCATTGAAATCATCATGCCTAGCTAGGGGCGTTAAACGATAGCGCTTGTTGGGAGGCAACCCAATTTTATCTTTGCTCCTTGATTTTTGTTCCTATTTAGTAACAAATAATTCATCTAGCCTCTGTTTATATGTGGTTTTATGCTTTTAATTAGTTTTTGTGCCAAGTAGAACCTTTGGTAAGACTTGGGGAAAGTCTTTGCGATCATGCTGTAAAAAACAGAAACTTTAGCGCTCACGAGATTTGCTGCCATTTATTATTGGAGAGTTCTATTTAGTTAATTATTTTTAAGATGATTAATAGATAAATTACTCACATCCATCAATTTATTTTAGAATTGTTGGGTTTCCATAAGTATACGTTTGATCCAGATTACTACAGACTGTTCTGTTTTTGACAGATTCTGTTTTCTATGTGTTGTTTGCTTATTTTGATGAATCTATGAGTAGTATCGGAGGGTATGAACCATAAATGAGTTGTAATACAGTAGATATTACACCAATATGAATTTGAAATGAGTTCACAACAGTACGTAAGTGGTGATTTATTTTTTATACTAACGGAGCTTACGAGTTTTCTGTTAAGTTTTATGTTGTGAAGTTTTCAAGTTTTGGGTAAAGATTCGATGGACTATGGAATAAGGAGTGGCAAGAGCCTAAGCTTGGGGATGACCAAGGCACCCCAAGGTAATATTCAAGGACAACCAAGAGCCTAAGCTTGGGGATGCCCCGGATGGCATCCCCTCTTTCGTCTTCGTTCATCGGTAACCTTACTTGGAGCCATATTTTTATTCGCCACATGATATGTGTTTTGCTTGGAGCGTCATTTTTTTGTTTTGCTTGCTGTTTGAATAAAATACCAAGATCTTAAATTCTTAAATGTTAGAGAGTCTTCACATAGTTGCATAATTATTCGACTACTCATTGATCTTCACTTATATCTTTCGGAGCAGTTTGTCATTTGCTCTAGTGCTTCACTTATGTCTTTTTGGAGCATGGCGGTGGTTTTATTTTGAAGAAATAGATTGATCTCTCATGCTTCACTTATATTATTTTGAGAGTTCTTTAGAACAACATGGCAATAATAAAAACTTTCATATAAAGTGCATTGAATACTATGAGAAGTTTGATACTTGATGATGGTTTTGAGATATGGAGATGGTGATATTAGAGTCATGCTAGTTGAGTAGTTGTGAATTTGAGAAATACTTGTGTTGAAGTTTGTGATTCCCGTAGCATGCACGTATGGTGAACCATTATGTGATGAAGTCAGAGCATGATTTATTTATTGATTGTCTTCCTTATGAGTGGCGGTCGGGGACGAGCGATGGTCTTTTCCTACCAACCTATCCCCCTAGGAGCATGTGTGTAATAATTTGTTTCGATAACTAATAGATTTTTGCAATAAGTATATGAGTTCTGTATGACTAATGTTGAGTCCATGGATTATACGCACTCTCACCCTTCCACCATTGCTAGCCTCTCTAGTACCGCGCAACTTTCGCCGGTACCATAAACCCACCATTTACCTTCCTCAAAACAGCCACCATACCTACCTATTATGGCATTTCCATTTCCATTCCAAGATATATTGCCATGCAACTTTCCACCGTTCCATTTATTATGACACGCTCCATCATTGTCATATTGCTTTGCATGATCATGTAGTTGACATCGTATTTGTGGCAAAGCCATCGTTCATAATTCTTTCATACATGTCACTAATGAGTCATTACACAACCCGGTACACCGCTGAAGGCATTCATATAGAGTCATATTTGTTCTAAGTATCGAGTTGTAATTTTTGAGTTGTAAGTAAATAAAAGTGTGATGATCATCAGTATTATAGCATTGTCCCATGTGAGGAAAGGATGATGGAGACTATGATTCCCCCACAAGTCGGATGAGAATCGGGACAAAAAAAAAAAAAAAGGAAGAAAAAAAGAGGCCATAAAAAAAGAGAGAAAAGGCCCAAATAAAAAATAAAAAAATGAGAGAAAAAGAGAGAAGGGGCAATGCTACTATCCTTTTACCACACTTGTGCTTCAAAGTAGCACCATGATCTTCATGATAGAGAGTCTCCTATGTTGTCACTTTCATATACTAGTGGGAATCTTTCATTTTAGAACTTGGCTTGTATATTCCAGTGACGGGCTTCCTCAAAATGCCCTAGGTCTTCGTGAGCAAGCAAGTTGGATGCACACCCACTTAGTTTCTTTTTGAGCTTTCATACACTTATAGCTCTAGTGCATCCGTTGCATGGCAATCCGTACTCACTCACATTGATATCTATTGATGGGCATCTCCATAGCCCGTTGATATGCCTAGTTGATGTGAGACTATCTTCTCCTTTTTGTCTTCTCCACAACCACCATTCTATTCCACCTATAGTGCTATATCCATGGCTCATGCTCATGTATTGTGTGAAGATTGAAAAAGTTTGAGAACATCAAAAGTATGAAACAATTGCTTGGCTTGTCATTGGGGTTGTGCATGATTTAAATATTTTTGTGTGATGAAGATAGAGCACAGCCACACTATATGATTTTGTAGGGACAACTTTCTTTGGCCATGTTATTTTGAGAAGACTTGATTACTTTGTTAGTATGCTTGAAGTATTATTATTTTTATGTCAATATTAAACTTTTGTCTTGAATCTTTTGGATCTGAATATTCTTGCCACAATAAAGAGAATTACATTGATATATATGTTAGGTAGCATTCCACATCAAAAATTATGTTTTATCATTTACCTACTCGTGGACGAGCAGGAATTAAGCTTGGGGATGCTTGATACGTCTCCAACGTATCTATAATTTTTGATTGTTCCATGCTATTATATTATCTATTTTGGATGTTTATGGGCTTTATTATACACTTTTATATTGTTTTTGGGACTAACATATTAACCGGAGGCCCAACCCAAAATGTTGTTTTATTGCCTATTTCAGTGTTTCGAAGAAAAGGAATTTCAAACGGAGTCCAAACGGAATGAAACCTTTGGAAGAGTTATTTTTGGAACGGAAGCAATCTAGGAGACTTGGAGTATACGTCAGGCAATCAATGCGGCAGCCACGAGGCAGGGGGGGCGCGCCCACCCCGTGGGCGCGCCCTCCACCCTCGTGGGCCCCTCGTTGCTCCACTGACGTACTTCTTCCTCCTATATATATCCATATACCCCCCAAACATCGGGGAACAGAATAGATCAGGAGTTCCACCGCCAGAAGCCTCCGTAGCCACAGAAAACCAATCTAGACCCGTTCCGGCACCCTGCCGGAGGGGTGGAATCCCTCTCCGGTGGCCATCTTCATCATCCCGGTGCTCTCCATGATGAGGAGGGAGTAGTCCACCCTCAGGGCTGAGGGTATGTACCAGTAGCTATGTGTTTGAACTCTCTCTCTCGTGTTCTTGAGGTGGTACAATCTTGATGTATCACGAGCTTTGTTATTATAGTTGGATCTTATGATGTTTCTCCCCCTCTACTCTCTTGTGATGAATTGAGTTTTCCCTTTAAAGTTATCTTATCGGATTGAGTCTTTAAGGATTTGAGAACACTTGATGTATGTCTTGCACGTGCTTATCTATGGTGACAATGTGATATCATGTGATCCACTTGATGTATGTTTTGGTGATCAACTTGCGAGTTCCGTGACCTTGTGAACTTATGCATAGGGGTTGGCACACGTTTTCGTCTTGACTCTCCAGTAGAAACTTTGGGGCACTCTTTGAAGTTCTTTGTGTTGGTTGAATAGATGAATATGAGATTGTGTGATGAATATCGTATAATCATACCCACGGATACTTGAGGTGATGTTGGAGGATCTAGGTGACATTAGGGTTTTGGTTGATTTGTGTCTTAAGGTGTTATTCTAGTATGAACTTTGTGATAGATTGAACGGAAAGAATAGCTTCGTGTTATTTTACTACGGACTCTTGAATAGATCGATCAGAAAGGATAACTTTTAGGTGGTTTCGTACCCTACAATAATCTCTTTGTTTGTTCTCCGCTATTAGTGACTTTGGAGTGACTCTTTGTTGCATGTTGGGGGATAGTTATATGATCCAATTATGTTATTATTTTTGAGAGAACTTGCACTAGTGAAAGTATGAACCCTAGGCCTTGTTTCCTAGCATTGCAATACCGTTTGTGCTCACTTTTATCATTAGTTACCTTGCTGTTTTTATATTTTCATATTACAAAAACCATTATCTACTATCCATATTGCACTTGTATCACCATCTCTTTGCCGAACTAGTGCACCTATACAATTTACCATTGTATTGGGTGTGTTGGGGACACAAGAGACTCTTTGTTACTCGATTGCAGGGTTGTTTGAGAGAGACCATCTTCATCCTACGCCTCCCATGGATTGATAAACCTTAGGTCATCCACTTGAGGGAAATTTGCTACTGTCCTACAAACCTCTGCATTTGGAGGCCCAACAATGTCTACAAGAAGAAGGTTGTGTAGTAGACATCAGGCACGCTGAGTGTACCCACTGGGTGTAGTCCCCGAGACCGCTGTCGAATGTTTGATTTGGCGGGGGTCCAAGAACAAGTTGTTTTCTCCTCTTTTTTTGGTTCCTCCACTCAGGCCGGGCAGGCTATACCAAGTGGGAAATTGATCTAGTGGGGGCACGCTGAGTGCACCCACTTGTTGTAGTCCCCGAGACGGTCGGCGAATGTTTGATTCGGCGGTGGTCTTATAACACTTTTGATAATAGCAATCTGGATTTGCTCTTCTCCACTCGGAAATAGAGGAAACATGTTTTAGCTTCTTTCTGTTTGTTGACTGAATTGTCTTTTTGTTGATCTCAGAAATCTTGTGAACTGGGAACCCAGTATGTTGCCTTGGAGAAGGAGAAAATCCAACTCTAGTTGAACTAAGAGCTGGCAAAGAAGAACCTCAAGCAGGCTCAGGAGGAAGTGAAGACCATGGGAGGTAACACTTCACCAACTATGTACTTCACCATTTTTTCTTTTCCGTCCTTTGAACCGAGTGAATCCACTTGAACAGATGTGCGTAGTGAAAATCGTCAACTCCAAGCACGATTGAAGAATGTTATTTCTTTAGACACTATGAAGTAGGCACTGGAGAGAAATGACAACAAACTTGCGGGGGCATAGAAGGTGGCTTGAGAGAAGACCGAAGCAGCTGAGAGAAAGCTAGCTTTAGTCGGTAAGCTCAAAGAGGAGAATGCTGCCCTGAAGACCGCTGTTGAGGAGGTGAAGAAGGAGGCTGCTCAGCTAAAGGAAGAGAAAGTTGTCTTGTCCAATAAGGTGGACCAGCTCACTTGGAAGCGGGAAGAGCTGGAGAAATATTTGGGGGGGTTTTGCAAAGAAGATGTATGGCATGTTGGAAGGTACCTCTTTGTGGTCGAGTGAATTTCTGCAAGCTTTGAGAGTAATCTATACTTAACCACTTCTTTCTCCTTTATGCAGAGTTCTGCCAGAACTTCGGAGAGGAGACAAAACATATCGAGACGAGTTTAGACCCCACCAAGTCTCTTGTGAAGGACGTAGTGCCTTTGAACATGTTGCGCCTCGAAGCTCGTCTTGAAGGCGTTCAAGGATATATCACTTGCTTGAGGGCTGCGCTGGCGAACAACGACAAGGAACTATGGCCTGAGGATACGCTTTAGAATGGCATCGAGTCGATGATGACTCAGCTTAGTTATGTCCCAGGTTTGGTGCAAGCATGGCAGAAATATGCCGCTCGTTGTGGAGCTGATGTGGCTCTCTCACTCATCCGAGTCCATTCCAAAGATGCCAAAGAAGACAAGCTGAAAGCTCTCCATGTGGCAAACACGAAGAAGCTCCAGTTTCAATCCTTCATGGAGACTTTCATCGAGGCAGCCACTCGCATAGCCGATGGCATTGACCTCGACACCCTCGTCGAGCCAGCGAGTCCTCCTCCAGCCGAGTGAAGAAAAACTTGATGATCTGAACTTATTTGTCTAAGAATGTCGAATGATCTTGTAACCATTAAACTCGTTCGGGCCTGATGCCCGAGCACCTTTGCTTACGTTTCTGAACTTGATGGATTTATTCGAATATTTGCTTTCCTGTTTACCACAGGCTTCAAGTGAACGGATTTTTTAACTTAGGCGAAACTGGTTCGCGGCTAAGCCTCCGAGTGGGAGGGATGCTCTCCACTCGGAGTAGTTTTCTAACTTAGGCAAAACTGGTTCGTGGCTAAGCCCCAGAGTGGGAGGGATGCTCTTCACTCAGAGTAGTTTTGTAACTTAGACGAAACTGGTTCGTGATACGTCTCCAACGTATCTATAATTTATGAAGTATTCATGCTGTTATTTTATCATTATTGGATGTTATACTATCATTTTATAGCAACTTTATATCATGCCCAGTGCCAGTTGCTGTTTTTTGCTTGTTTTTTGCATCGCAGGAAATCAATATCAAACGAAGTCCAAACACCGCAAAACTTTTTGGAGATTTTTTTATGGACCAGAACACCCAGGATGGGCTAGAGAAGCACCTGGGGGTGCCCCGAGGGGGGGGGGGGGCACAACCTACCAGGGCGTGCCTGGGGGCCCAGGCGCACCCAGGTGGGTTGTGCCCACCTCGGTGGCCTCCTGCACCCCCTCTTTACCCTATAAATTAACAAATATTCCAAAAACCCTCGGGGTGAACCTAGATCAGAAGTTCCGCCGCCGCAAGGCTCTGTAGCCACTGAAAACCGATCTAGACCCCGTTCCGGCACCCTGCCAGAGGGGGGAATCATCTCCGGTGGCCATCTTTATCACCCCGGCGGCCACCATGATGAGAAGGGAGTAGTCCACCCTCGGGGCTGAGGGTTTGGACCAGTAGCTATGTGTTTAATCTCTCTCTCTCTCTCTCTCGTGTTCTTGAGATGTCACGATCTTGATGTATCGCGGGCTTTGTTAATAGTCGGATCATATGGTGTTTCCCTTCTCTATCTTGTTGTGATGAATTGAGTTTTTCCTTTTGAGATTCTATTGTTATCGGATTGAGTACTTTTATGGATTTGAGAACACTTGATATATGTCTTGCAATTGAATACTCATGGTGACAATGGGCTATCATATTGATTCACTTGATATATGTTTTGGCACTCAACTCGCGGATTCCCGAGGTGGCATTGGGGTAGTCTATGCATAGGGGTTGATGCACATTCTTGTCTCTGTTTCTCCGATAGAAATTTTGGGGCACTCTTTGAGGTTCTTTGTGTTGGATTGAATATTATGAATCTGAATTTGCTTTGGTGTTATTTTAGTACGAACTCTTGGTTAGATCGATCGGAAAGAATAGCTTCGTGTTATTTATTACGAACTCTAGGACAGATTGATCGGAAAGAATAGCTTTGAGGTGGTTTCGTACCCTACAAAAAATTCTGTGTTATGTTCTCCGCTAGATTAGAACTTTGGAGTGATTCTTCGTTGCACGTTGTGGGACGGTTATATGACCCAATTATATTAGCACTAGTGAGATATTGCACTAGTGAAATTATGGACCCTAGGCCTCATTTTCAAGCATTGCAATACCGTTTTTGTGCCCATTTACTATTTGCTACCTTGCTGTTTTTATTTATTCAGATTATAAAAATATATTTCTACCATCCGTATTACACCTTTATCACCATCTCTTCGCCGAACTAGTGCACCTATACAATTTGCCATTATTAGGTGTGTTGGGGACACAAGAGACTTTTTATTATTTGGTTGTAGGGTTGTTTGAGAGAGACCATCTTCATCCTACGCCTCCCACAGATTGATAAACCTTAGGTCATCCACTTGAGGGAAAATTGCTACTGTCCTACAAAACTCTGCGCTTGGAGGCCCAACACATGTCTACAAGAATAAAGTTGCGTAGTAGACATCAAGCTCTTTTCTAGCACCGTTGCCATGGAGGTGAGTGCTTGAAGGTATATCTTTAGATCTTGCAATTGAATCTTTTAGTTTCTTGTTTTATCACTAGTTTCGTTTATAAAAGAAAACTACATAAAAAATGGAATTGAGGTTGCATCATATTATTGATCATCTTTATAATATTTTTCTTGAAAATGATGGATCGGAAAATTGTGCTCAATTGTTAGAAGAAGAAGTCAATAAAATGTTTGGCACAAAATATTTGAATGATGAGCATGATTTCAATGTTGATAGTATGAATTCTTTGAATATCCATGATGCTAATGATATGCAAAGCCATAAGCTTGGGGATGCTATATTTGATGAATATGATATTTGTTGTCCCCCAAGTTTTGATGAGAAAATTTATTATGATGATTTCATGCCTCCTATTTATGATGATTATATTGATGAAAGTGGATTTGGAGAGGTCGTGACTTTATTTAATGATGAATCCACTATTTTGGAGGAGGTTGCAATTGATTATGATAACAAAGTTCCTATATATGATGATTACAGTGATGACATGTATGCTATATTGTATAATGATAACCATGAAACTTGTCATCATGATTTTAATTTCCAATCAAATGAGAGTTACTTTGTTGAGTTTGCTCCCATAATAATTGATGAGAATAAATTTTCTTATGTGGAGAGTAATAAAATTTCTATGCTTGTGGATCATGAAAAGAATGCTTTATGTGATAGTTATATTGTTGAATTCATCCATGATGCCACTGAAAATTATTATGATGGAGGAACATACACTACTGCAGGATACTGCTAACGCGACACTACGATTAGAGACCCTTCGATGAAACTGTGTGCGATGCCATAATCACAAACGGTGGTGTAAAGAACCCGTCAAAAAAGGTGCAAACTTTTGCGATGGCGGAGCCATCAAACACGGTTCAGATTTTAGTTGTGTGTGCGATGTAGGACACACGGTTAATCCATTCAAACTATCTGCGATGAGGCAGAACAACAGAAACGGGCAGCCATAACAATGTGTGTGTGATGCAGGACACACGGTTAATCCATTCGAACTATATGTGATGAGGTAGAACAACAGAAACGGGCAGCCATATCAATGTGTGTGCGATATACATCATAAAGTTAACTCGGACGAACTGTTTTCGATTAGGGAACACAACAGAAACGGTTCAACTTAAAAAGATGTGTGTGATATGAGGCATACAGTTCACATGGATAAACTGTTTGCGTTGAGCCAAAATAACACAAACGAGTCGTGTAAACAAGATGTGTGTGATACGTGGCAAACAACCGACTCAGATGAACTGTTTGTGATGAGAAATTACAACACAGACGGTAAATGCAATTACTTCGTGTGTGATTCTCTGTGTACAAAAAACTTTGAAAATGCAAACTAGTAGCTTGCGGTGGCGGAGTATCGCACACGATGCGTCGCGAGTACTCGCGTGCGATGATTAGTATGTTACACATATGTTTCCTTATGTTAACATGTGTGTGTATTTGCAGTATGGACAGTTAATATGCAAATGCCTTCTGGTCATCGGGCACACGGTTAAACTCAATGAACTGTGTACGATACTAATACTTTCCATGAAAATTTATGAACTTGGGTAACAACATTTGAGTAACATATATATAGTGATTACACTATTCGACAAAAGGAGGATCTTCGTAACACGGTTTTGACCACCATATGGTCCATATTTACATACTTAAAATAATAACAACTATCACATTTTAAGAGGCTAAGGGCCAACAACCATATGGTCCATATCTACATACTTAACATATATAGTAACAACTAGCACACTTTAAGAGGCTGAGGGCCAACAACCACAACTGTCTACTAGAAGCATCTTGATCACGGCGACTCGACATCTCGTCAATGAAAAGGAATAGCCCTCATGTGCCTTGGTAGATCATGAATAGAACAGTGTCTCCAATTTTCCAATATGGATGCATTGCCACGAGAAACGAGAACTTGTTAATTTGAATGGTTCCATTTCTGCGGGGAATGCAGTACCTTGCAATCACTTTGGTGTTATTTGCAGGCACAAGTGTAATTCGACCACGCTGGGAAATCGATCGAGGAACTGCTACAGGGGGCAATTTCTGTTGACATGTAGAATAAAAAACAATTGTAACATATCGTTGAAGATGTATATAGTTTATGAGCATCAACATTAAAATAAGACTTTTTACCAGCGTTTTGTGCACACAATTGGTCTTGTTCAGTGTGTGCACCATAGGTCTAATTAATCCCGTCCAAAATCCAATGTTCATACGCTGTGCTATCTCTGTCAGATTATCAACAAAGTTTATGACATGCTTCAAGTCCTTCCAGTGAAATTTGGTACGCTTAGTAACATACAGATCGTTCACTATGCATCCAACATATCCTACTTAAAAGGTGGAAAAGTATTATTGATTCAGAACATGGCAAAAGAATATATAGTGCACATAAATTGGTAAATAAAATTTATTACTGCCTAGGAACGGAGTCAGAATATGATATCACAATTGGTTGCTTAAATAGTGATCAATTGGTTGCTTAAATAGTAATATGACAGCAAGGACAAAGTTGAAAGGACACTAAGCTCGATCAGACTTTGATCGGCTGATGACGTTGGGGAAGTAAACATCCATGTTAATTAGACCAGGCTGTGGTGCACACACTAGAATTTTATTGCCAGCTTTTAGTTCATAATACTTAGACATTTTTCTCCAAAGGTCCGCATTAAAATAGGAGTAACCATCTTTATCAAGTTTTATGCTAACCGTCATTGTAAGTCCATGTTGCGTTGTCAATATGACATCCTGGGAGTCATCAGCAAAGTAAAGCCCAAGATTTCCTTCTACTCCTGTTCTTGCAAGGCAAGGGATGTACTGATTGAAATGAAAATTAAGATCGTAAATTAGATATATTTAAATAATAGAGCAAGATGCAAATATGGGAGTAACTAATAGAACAGATCCATATATATATATAGATGAAAGAAAAGTACAAAAATATAGAATTAGATATAGATAATGTAGCAACAGACGGTATATGCTCACAAATTTAGGCCATGCCGACCGTGGTAGGTTGAGATTGAACATACCGAGCGCTCCTTGAAGTCATCCGGAATGGTGAGATAGAACTTCGTTTCTGACTAGCCACGACCATAGTTGCCCGATTTGTGCTCGCATTGTGGACACATGAATGAACACCCACGGATCAGCTAGAACAGAAATGATTCCACAATGATTTCTGCCGGTTGATTAACAGCTACGGACGGACTGCGATAAGAGATATGTGAATATTTCGCTAATTAAGTTGATTACCTTCTCCATGAGAAAATTCCCCGGCCCAATCCCGCAGAAAACCCCAGTCGACCAGAGTCTAGAATGTCGGTGCAGATAGGCGGCGGAAAGCGGTGGAGGCGAAATCCGATGCCGTTTGGAGCGCGACCTACGCCCGCCGCCAACAGAAGGCGAGCTTAGGGTGCAAAGTTGTGGAGGAGTCCACGGTGAGTGAGTGGGGACAAAGTGGGTGAGGGTTTTCTTTTCCTTTTGCATGTGTGAGTGAACACACATGGTCCGCAGAGGCGACGGAGATGAATCGTGTGTGATAGTAAATCACAGAGTGGATCACGTGAATATCCCATTGTCACCACAGATAAGCACATGCAAGACATACATCAAGTGTTCTCAAATCCTTAAAGACTCAATCCGATAAGATAACTTCAAAGAGAAAACTCAATCCATTACAAGAGAGTAGAGGGGGAGAAACATCATAAGATCCAACTATAATAGCAAAGCTCGCGATACATCAAGATCGTGCCGAAACAAGAACACGAGAGAGAGAGAGAGAGATCAAACACACAGCTACTGGTACATACCCTCAGCCCCGAGGGTGAGCTACTCCCTCCTCGTCATGGAGAGCGTCGGGATGATGAAGATGGCCACCGGAGAGCGATCCCCCCTCCGGAAGGGTGCCGGAACGGGTCTAGATTAGTTTTTGGTGGCTACAGAGGCTTGCGGCGGTGGAACTCCCGATCTAGGTTATTTTCTGGCGGTTTTTGTATTTATAGGAATTTTTGGCGTCGGGAACAAGTTAGGGGGGTCCCCGAGTCGTCTACGAGATAGGGCGGCGCATCCGGGGGAGGGGGGGGGGTAGGGCACGCCCCCACCCTTGTGGACGGCCCAAGACTCTTCTAGCCCAACTCTTTTACTCTGGGGGCTTCTTTTGGTCCATCAAAATCATCAAAAATTGGCACGTCAATTGGACTCCGTTTGGTATTCCTTTTCTGTAAAACTCAAAAACAAGGAAAAAACAAAAATTGGCACTGGGCTGTAGGTTAATAGGTTAGTCCCAGAAATCATATAAAATAGCATATGAATGCATATAAAACATCCTAGGGGATTATGCTATTTTCTGAACTAGGGTGGGGGCGTTTTATAAATTATGCATAAAAAACAGATAATATTATAGCATGGAACAATCAAAAATTATAGATACATTGGAGACGTATCAAATGTGTTCAAATTTGACATTTTTCTGAACTCATTTACCATATTTAGGGGATTATGTGCATTTTCTAGGCATTAATTATGCACATAATTCAAATTCGAAAAATCGGTGCATGAAAAGGTGCACAACAACGGTCTAGAAAACCATGCTCGTGCTATTTAGTACATTCTCATGCCTTTTACAAGGAATGGGCAGATATTTCAAGGAAATGTGTGGCAATAGTCAACCATAAATGCGTCGTTTACTGGGTTAACAACCATACAAAAATGAAATACATGCTTGGAAAAACATGACGCCTGGTGTGGTGCCATGGTATGACCTCACCGTGCCCTGGTAAAAATGTCGTCATGCACGCCTTTCATAAAATGAACCGTCACCGAGGAAGTTTCATGGTTTCGAGGGGGAAATCACCAAGATTGAAGGGGGATCCAAATTTCATTTGTCCTTTGTCCACGAGTTTTTTCTATGATGAACATACAACCTGCAAATCACTGTGTTCAAATTTAGTACTTTTTCGGGTTCATTTTCCATATCTAGGGAATTATGTGCATTTCCTAGGCATTAATGCACATAATTCAAGTCCAAACAATCGGTGCATGAAAGGGTCCACAAGAACGGCCTGGAAAACCATGCATGCTCGTGCCATTTAGTAAATTCTCATGCCTTTTACAAGGAATAATGGATAGATATTTCAATGAAATGTGTGGCAATAGTCAACCACAAATGTTTGTTTGTTGGGTTTTCAACTATAGAAAAAATGAAATAAATTCTTAAAAAATATGACACCTGGCATGGTGCCATGGTATGACCTCACCATGCCCTGGTAAAAATTTGAGAAGGTTTGGCTTTTGTGTCTTCATGCACTCCCTTCATAAATCGAACCATCACCGAGGAAGTTCCATGCTTTCAAGAGGGAAATCCCCAAGATTGAAGGGGAATACAAATTTCTGTCCTAGTTTGTCATTCAATTTTTTTTTCAACGATCAACATATCGCCTCAAATGCAAAGTGTTCAAATTTGACATTTTCCTAGGCTCATTTACCATATTTAAGGGATTATGTGCATTTTCTAGACATTAATGGACGTAATTCAAATTCGAACAATCGGTGCATGAAAAGGTGCACAAGAACAGTCTGGAAAACCATGCTCGTGTTATTTAGTACATTCTCATGCCTTTTACAAGGAATGGGCGGATATTTCAAGGAAATGTGTGGCAATAGTCAACCATAAACATGTCGTTTACTCGGTTAACAACTATACAAAAAATGAAACACATGGTTGGAAAACATGATGCCTGGCGTGGTGCCATGGTATGGCCTCACCAAGCCCTGGTAAAAATTGGAGAATGTTTTCCTTATGTCATGATGCGCGCCTTTCATAAATCGAACCATCACCGAGGAAGTTTCATGGTTTTGAGGGGGGAAATCACCAAGATTGAAGGGGGGGGTCCAAATTTCCTTTGTCCTTTGTCCAGGAGTTTTTTTCTACGGAACATACAACCTGCAAATCATCGTGTTCAAATTTGGCACTTTTCCGGGTTCATTTGCCATATTTAGGGGATTATGTGCATTTCCTAGGCATTAATGCGCATAATTCAAGTTCAAACAATCGATGGATGAAAGGGTCCACAAAGAACGGCCTAGAAAACCATGCTCGTGCCATTTAGTAAATTCTCATGCCTTTTACAAGGAATGGACAGATGTTTCGATGAAATGTGTGGCAATAGTCAACCACAAATGTTTATTTGTTGGGTTTTCAACTATAGAAAAATGAAATAAATGCTTAAAAAACATGACGCCTTGCATGGTGCCATGGTATGACCTCACCATGCCTTGGAAATTTTTTGAGAAGAGTTGGCTTATGTCGTCATGCACGCCCTTCATAAATCGAACCGTCACCGTGGAAGTTCCATGTTTTCGAGAAGGAAATCCCCAAGATTGAAGGGGAATCCAAATTTTCTTCGTTCTTTGCCCTGGAGTTTTTTTACGATGAACATACACCCTGCAAATCACCTCGTTCAAATTTGGCATTTTTCCGGGCTCATTTACCATATTTAGGGGATTATGTGCATTTTCTAGGCATTTAGCACATATAAATCCAATCCAGCTACAGGTGCACGGATGTGATGTGAGGGACGTGGATTACCGTTCGATCGCGGCACATGCTACGGTGCACACAGGCGATCCGCGTGGCTGGGGTTCCGGCCAATCATAACGCAACACACAATAAGCTCAGCGCACACTGTTTCCGAAAGCGACGGAGATGAACCGTGTGCGATAATGAACGAGAAAAATTGTAAGGGAAGCCAAATTTCTGTTGTCGTTTGTCGTTGAGATCTTGAATACCACCACACTGTATGGCTGCCTGGCCCCTCCGTCCCAGAGCTCTCTCCAGGCATCGTCCATGGCACCGCGACACACAGTAACTGGTAAGGAAGCGATGGCATCCCACCGCGCCATGTTCCTCGCCGCCCGCGACCGCGCACATGGTAAGGAAGCGATGGCATATCGCCGCGTCGAGTTCATCACCGCCGGCAGCCAGACAATTACATGGGCGGACTTTGAGGCTGCCATGGCCGAATGGGTGGTGGATCTAGAGGCGGCCAAAGTTGCACAGAAGGAGCGGAAAAGGCAGAAAGCAGTCAAGAAAAGAGAGTCCCGCCATCGCAAGAAAAAAGAGGCCGCACGCCGTGGTGAGGAGAGCTTGGCGGAGATCGAAGCACGGTGGGCTACTGCCTACAAGGCCTGGAAGGAGAACACCGGCGTCTGGCCAGCATGCCCTAATGGCAGCATGTGAGAAGTATTTTAAGTTTGTAGTATTAGAGCAAATTACAAGTAGTACTTTAAGTTTGTAGTATTAACGTACAATGTCGGTAGGAGCATCCTTTGAGGGCTTTGAGCATTGATTAGCATGTGTGCCCGTGTGCGTTTTTTAGCATTAATCATTAGAAGATCACAAAACACACGGTTTCTATGCCGTACCCGTCTGCGTTTTTTTGTGTTAATGACCCGTAAGTCAGTTACCTGTGCGATGTTTCCTAATAAACCAGGCATACCATTGACCGAAAAAAATCAAGTACACATGCACATTTTTTGGAGACGGGATCTGCCAACTTTCTTTTTTCTCGCACACGAGTATTTTACACGCTTCGTCTGTGTTGTGTGTTTCCCCCGCCCAAGTTTCAAGTTTTGCACCAAAATTTTCATTAGGCGCGCGATTTCAGAATTTATTCCTCCAACCACATCCCCTTCCCCTCAGTATCCCCCCCTCGCTCGCGCCTCCCCCTACTGGCATCTCAAACCGCCGCCGCCGCAACCACAGCTTCAACCACATCTACATTCTGCTCGGATCCAGTCAGGTAACCCACCGATCTCTATCATGTCCCCGGCCTGACTGCTTAAATGGCGCCTGCAAAACATCCTCATTCCTCCAAATCCCCCCGCCAGGAGCTGATGGTGGTCCACGGCGCGATGGCCGCTGTGCGTGTTGACCCGGAGGAACACCTCGCCTCCGCCGCCGCCGCCGCCGACATGGTGCAGGCTCTGGCCTAGATGAAGTCCCCCATTGACTACCCCCCAGGACTTAACAGGTAAGATCTGACCAGCTAAATCTTACCAATACCACTTGGAACGGCTATGATTTGTACGGTTGATGTATTAAGTGAAGGAAATATGCCCTAGAGGCAATAATAAAGTTATTATTTATTTCCTTATAATCATGATAAATGTTTATTATTCATGCTAGAATTGTATTAACCAGAAACATAATACATGTGTGAATACATAGACAAACAA
Source organism: Triticum urartu (assembly GCF_003073215.2). Lineage (NCBI taxonomy): Eukaryota > Viridiplantae > Streptophyta > Magnoliopsida > Poales > Poaceae > Triticum > Triticum urartu. Next base: position 483,362,918 of record NC_053024.1, read on the forward strand.
AGTGTCACTAGTATGCCTCTACTTGACTAGCTCGTTAATCAAAGATGGTTATGTTTCCTAACCATGAACAATGAGTTGTTATTTGATTAACGAGGTCACGTCATTAGTTGAATGATCTGATTGACATGACCCATTTCATTAGCTTAGCACCCGATCGTTTAGTATGTTGCTATTGCTTTCTCATGACTTATACATGTTCCTGTAACTATGAGATTATGCAACTCCCGTTTGCCGGAGGAACACTTTGGGTGCTACCAAACGTCACAACGTAACTGGGTGATTATAAAGGAGCATTACAGGTGTCTCCAAAGGTAGATGTTGGGTTGGCATATTTCGAGATTAGGTTTTGTCACTCCGATTGTCGGAGAGGTATCTCTGGGCCCTCTCGGTAATGCACATCACTTAAGCCTTGCAAGCATTGCAACTAAATGAGTTAGTTGCGGGATGATGTATTACGGAACGAGTAAAGAGACTTGCCGGTAACGAGATTGAACTAGGTATTGGATACCGACGATCGAATCTCGGGCAAGTAACATACCGATGAGAAAGGGAACAACGTATGTTGTTATGCGGTCTGACCGATAAAGATCTTCGTAGAATATGTAGGAGTCAATATGGGCATCCAGGTCCCGCTATTGGTTATTGACCGGAGACGTGTCTCGGTCATGTCTACATTGTTCTCGAACCCGTAGGGTCCGCACGCTTAAGGTTACGATGACAGTTATATTATGAGTTTATGCATTTTGATGTACCAAAGGTTGTTCGGAGTCCCGGATGTGATCACGGACATGACGAGGAGTCTCGAAATGGTCGAGACATAAAGATTGATATATTGGAAGCCTATGTTTGGATATCGGAAGTGTTCCGGGTGAAATCGGGATTTTACCGGAGTACCGGGAGGTTACCGGAACCCCCCGGGAACCATATGGGCCTTGATGGGCTTTAGTGGAAAGGAGAAAGGGGCAGCCCAAGGTGGCTGCACACCTCCCCCCTCCCCTAGTCCTATTAGGACTAGGAGAAGGTGGCCGGCCCCCCTCTCCCTCTTTCCCCCTCGGGGAATCCTAGTCCAACTAGGATTGGGGGGGGGGGAGTCCTACTCCCGGAAGGAGTAGGACTCCTCCTGCGCCCTCCTCCTGGCCGACGCCCCCTCCCCCTTGGCTCCTTTATATACTGAGGCAGAGGCACCCCAGAGACACACAAGTTGATCCACGTGATCTATTCCTTAGCCGTGTGCGGTGCCCCCTGCCACCATATTCCTCGATAATACTGTAGCGGAGTTTAGGCGAAGCCCTGCTGCTGTAGTGCATCAAGATCGTCACCACGCCGTCGTGCTGACGGAACTCTTCCCCGACACTTTGCTGGATCGGAGTCCGGGGATCGTCATCAAGCTGAACGTGTGCTCGAACTCGGAGGTGCCGTAGTTTCGGTGCTTGATCGGTTGGATCGTGAAGACGTACGACTACTTCCTCTATGTTGTGTCATCACTTCCGCAGTCGGTCTGCGTTGGGTACGTAGACAACACTCTCCCCTCTCGTTGCTATGCGTCACATGATCTTGCTTGTGCGTAGGAATTTTATTGAAATTACTACGAAACCCAACAGTGGTATCAGAGCCTAGGTTGTTTATGTTGATGTTATATGCACGAGTAGAACACAAGTGAGTTGTGGGCGATATAAGTCATACTGCCTACCAGCATGTCATACTTTGGTTCGGCGGCATTGTTGGACGAGACGACCCGGACCAACCTTACGCGTACGCTTACGCGAGACCGGTTTCCCCGACGTGCTTTGCACACAGGTGGCTTGCGGGCGACTGTCTCTCCAACTTTAGTTGAACCGAGTATGGCTACGCCCAGTCCTTGCGAAGGTTAAAACGGAGTCTATTTGACAAACTATCGTTGTGGTTTTAATGCGTAGGTGAGATTGGTTCTTGCTTAAGCCCGTAGCAGCCACGTAAAACTTGCAACAACAAAGTAGAGGACGTCTAACTTGTTTTTGCAGGGCATGTTGTGATGTGATATGGTCAAGGCATGATGCTGAATTTTATTGTATGAGATGATCATGTTTTGTAACCGAGTTATCGGCAACTGGCAGGAGCCATATGGTTGTCGCTTTATTGTATGCAATGAAATCGCGATGTAATGCTTTACTTTATTACTAAGCGGTAGTGATAGTCGTGGAAGCATGAGATTGGCGAGACGACAACGATGCTACGATGGAGATCAAGGTGTCGTGCCGGTGACGATGGTGATCACGACGGTGCTTCGGAGATGGAGATCACAAGCACAAGATGATGATGGCCATATCATATCACTTATATTGATTGCATGTGATGTTTATCCTTTTATGCATCTTATCTTGCTTTGATTGACGGTAGCATTATAAGATGATCTCTCACTAAAATTATCAAGAAGTGTTCTCCCTGAGTATGCACCGTTGCGAAAGTTCTTCGTGCTGAGACACCACGTGATGATCGGGTGTGATAGGTTCTACGTTCAAATACAATGGGTGCAAAACAGTTGCACACGCGGAATACTCAGGTTATACTTGACGAGCCAAGCATATAAAGATATGGCCTCGGAACACGGAGACCGAAAGGTCGAGCGTGAATCATATAGTAGATATGATCAACATAACGATGTTCACCATTGAAAACTACTCCATCTCACGTGATGATCGGTTATGGTTTAGTTGATCTGGATCACGTAATCACTTAGAGGATTAGAGGGATGTCTATCTAAGTGGGAGTTCTTTAACTTGATTAATTGAACTTAAATTTATCATGAAACTTAGTACCTGATTAGTATCTTGCTTGTTTATGTTTGATTGTAGATAGATGGCTCGTGCTGTTGTTCCGTTGAATTTTAATGCGTTCCTTGAGAAAGAAAAGTTGAAAGATGATGGTAGCAATTACACGGACTGGGTCCGTAACTTGAGGATTATCCTCATTGCTGCACAGAAGAATTACGTCCTGGAAGCACCGCTGGGTGCCAGGCCTGCTGCAGGAGCAACGCCGGATGTTATGAACGTCTGGCAGAGCAAAGCTGATGACTACTCGATAGTTCAGTGTGCCATGCTTTACGGCTTAGAATCGGGACTTCAACGACGTTTTGAACGTCATGGAGCATATGAGATGTTTCAGGAGTTGAAGTTAATATTTCAAGCAAATGCCCGGATTGAGAGATATGAAGTCTCCAATAAGTTCTATAGCCGCAAGATGGAGGAGAATAGTTCTGTCAGTGAGGATATACTCAAAATGTCTGGGTATAATAATCACTTGATTCAATTGGGAGTTAATCTTCCAGATGATTGCGTCATTGACAGAATTCTTCAATCACTGCCACCAAGCTACAAGAGCTTCGTGATGAACTATAATATGCAAGGGATGAACAAGACTATTCCCGAGCTCTTCGCAATGCTGAAAGCTGCGGAGGTAGAAATCAAGAAGGAGCATCAAGTGTTGATGGTCAACAAGACCACTAGTTTCAAGAAAAAGGGCAAAGGGAAGAAGAAGGGGAACTTCAAAAAGAACGGCAAGCAAGTTGCTACTCAAGAGAAGAAACCCAAACCTGGACCTAAGCCTGAAACTGAGTGCTTCTATTGCAAGTAGACTGGTCACTGGAAGCGGAACTGCCCCAAGTATTTGGCGGATAAGAAGGATGGCAAGGTGAACAAAGGTATATGTGATATACATGTTATTGATGTGTACCTTACTAATGCTCGCAGTAGCACCTGGGTATTTGATACTGGTTCTGTTGCTAATATTTGCAACTCGAAACAGGGACTACGGATTAAGCGAAGATTGGTTAAGGACGAGGTGACGATGCACGTGGGAAACGGTTCCAAAGTCGATGTGATCGCAGTCGGCACGCTACCTCTACATCTACCTTCGGGATTAGTATTAGACCTAAATAATTGTTATTTGGTGCCAGCGTTAAGCATGAACATTATATCTGGATCTTGTTTGATGCGAGACGGTTATTCATTTAAATCAGAGAATAATGGTTGTTCTATTTATATGAGCAATATATTTTATGGTCATGCACCCTTGAAGAGTGGTCTATCCTTGTTGGATCTCGATAGTAGTAACACACATATTCATAATGTTGAAGCCAAAAGATGCAGAGTTGATAATGAGAGTGCAACTTATTTGTGGCACTGCCGTTTAGGTCATATCAGTGTAAAGCGCATGAAGAAACTCCATTATGATGGACTTTTGGAACCACTTGATTATGAATCACTTGGTACTTGCGAACCATGCCTCATGGGCAAGATGACCAAAACACCGTTCTTCGGTACTATGGAGAGAGCAACAGATTTGTTGGAAATCATACATACAGATGTATGTGGTCCGATGAATATTGAGGCTCGTGGCGGATATCGTTATTTTCTCACCTTCACAGATGATTTAAGCAGATATGGGTATATCTACTTAATGAAACATAAGTCTGAAACATTTGAAAAGTTCAAGGAATTTCAGAGTGAAGTTGAAAATCATCGTAACAAGAAAATAAAGTTTCTACGATCTGATCGTGGAGGAGAATATTTGAGTTACGAGTTTGGTGTACATTTGAAAAATTGTGGAATAGTTTCGCAACTCACGCCACCCGGAACACCACAGCGTAATGGTGTGTCCAAACGTCGTAATCATACTTTACTAGATATGGTGCGATCTATGATGTCTCTTACTGATTTACCGCTATCGTTTTGGGGATACGCTCTAGAGACGGCCGCATTCACGTTAAATAGGGCACCATCAAAATCCGTTGAGACGACGCCTTATGAACTGTGGTTTGGCAAGAAACCAAAGTTGTCGTTTCTGAAAGTTTGGGGCTGCGATGCTTATGTGAAAAAGCTTCAACCTGACAAGCTTGAACCCAAATCGGAGAAATATGTCTTCATAGGATATCCAAAGGAAACTATTGGATACACCTTCTATCACAGATCCGAAGGCAAGACTTTTGTTGCTAAATTCGGAAACTTTCTGGAGAAGGAATTTCTCTCGAAAGAAGTGAGTGGGAGGAAAGTAGAACTTGACGAGGTAACTGTACCTGCTCCCTTATTGGAAAGTAGTACATCACAGAAAACTGTTTCAGTGACACCTACACCAGTTAGGGAGGAAGCTAATTGAAAGGATCGATATGGTTGACTAGAGGGGGGGGGGTGAATAGGCAACTACCAATTTTTAGCTTTTCTTTACCAAATTAAACTTTGCATCAAAGTAGGTTGTCTAGATGTGCAGCTAGGTGAACAACCTATATGATGCAACAACAACAAGCACACAAGCAAGCAAGGGAACAAACACTAAAGAGCTTGCACAAGTAAAGGTAAGAGATAACCAAGAGTGGATCCGGTGAAGACGAGGATGTGTTACCGAAGTTCCTTCCTTTTGAGGGGAAGTACGTCTCCGTTGGAGCGGTGTGGAGGCACAATGCTCCCCAAGAAGCCACTAGGGCCACCGTATTCTCCTCACGCCCTCACACAATGCGAGATGCCGTGATTCCACTATTGGTGCCCTTGAAGGCGGCAACCGAACCTTTACAAACAAGGTTGGGGCAAACTCCACAACTTAATCGGAGGCTCCCAACGAGACCACGAAGCTTCACCACAATGGAATATGGCTCCGAGGTGACCTCAACCGTCTAGGGTGCTCAAACACCCAAGAGTAACAAGATCCGCTAAGGATGAGTGGGGGAATCAAAAATCTCTCGGTGGAAGTGTAGATCGGGGCCTTCTCAACCATTTCCGAGCAAATCAACAAGTTTGGTTGGCTAGGGAGTGAGATCGGGCGAAAATGGAGCTTGGGGCAATAATGGAGCTTTAATGGTGGAAGAGGTAGATCAAAGGGGGGAAGAAGACACCCTTTTATAGTGGGGGGAACAACCCACCCGTTACCCCCACTCAGCCCCGCAGAGAGCGGTACTACCGCGGGGGCAGGGCGGTACTACCGCTCCTACGCGGTACTACCGCTCCCCCTCAGCGGTACTGCCGTGCTAGAAGAGAAGGGGATGGGGCTGGGACCCAGAGCGGTACTACCGCGGAGGCAGGGCGGTACTACCGCTCACAAGCAGCACTACTGCCACTACTACCGCAGCTAGTACCGTAAAACCCGACACGAGAAAATGCGCACTCGAGTCGAGGCGGTAGGAGCACGGAGCTACAACGGTACTGCGGCTGAGGCCAAGCAGCGGTACTACCGCTCCGAGGAGCGGTACTACCGCTTACTGAGCTTCAGCCGTACTACCGCTATACTGCAGCTAGTGCCGTAAAACCCGACACGAGAAAATGCGCACTCGAGTCGAGGCGGTAGGAACACGGAGCCGCAGCGGTACTGCTGCTGAGGCCATAAAGCGGTACTACCGCTCCGAGGAGCGGTACTGCCGCTTAGTGAGTCTCAGCGGTACTACCGCTGTGGCCCGCGGTACTACCGCTGGGTCCAGGAAAACACACACAGAGGAGAAAAGAGGAGCACCAGAGAGACGGAAAGAAACGGTGGGTAAGAGAAGAACGTGTACGTGTTGATTCCACCCAAACCATACCGAAGCAGATCCCCTCTTGATAGTACGGTGACTACTACGAAACTTAGTCCACCAACAAAGTCACGAAGGAAGCTACACCGTCTTGAGTAGAGCGCCGAGGGGAAATAATCGTTTCGTGCCGAAGGATGAATATCTGAAAGAACTCAAAGCACCCGATTAGTCCGCAAATGCATTGTCATCAATCACCAAAACACCATAGAGATAACTATGCCCTTACAAAGGAATGACTTTCATTCTCTTTCTATCTTTTGTCATGGTCGGGCTTTGAGTCTTACTCAATTTCACACCTTGTAACACAGGTAAGAACTCTTTCTTTGACTATTCCATTTTGAACTACTTCAAAATCTTGTCAAGGTATGTACTCATTGAAAAAACTTATCAAGCGTCTTGATCTATCTCTATAGATCTTGATGCTCAATATGTAAGTAGCTTCATCGAGGTCTTTATTTGAAAAACTCCTTTCAAAAACTCCTTTATGCTTTCCAGAAAATTCTACATTATTTCCGATCAACAATATGCCATTCACACATTCTTATCAGAAATGTTGTAGTGCTCCCACTCACTTTCTTGTAAATACAGGCTTCACCACAAGTCTGTATAAAACCATTATGCTTTGATCACTTTATCAAAGCATATATTCCAACTCCGAGATGCTTGCACCAGTCCATAAATGGATCATTGGAGCTTGCACACTTTGTTTGTCAGTACCTTTTGGATCGATAAAACCTTTAGGTTGCATCATATACAACTCTTCTTCCAGAAATCCATTCAGGAATGCAGTCTTTACATCCATTTGCCAAATTTCATAATCATAAAATGCGGCAATAGCTAACATGATTCGGAATGACTTAAGCATCGCTACGGGTGAGAAGGTCTCATCGTAGTCAACTCCTTGAACTTGTTGAAACCTTTCGCAACAAGTCGAGCTTTGTAGACAGTAACATTACCATTAGCGTCTGTCGTCTTCTTGAAGATCCATTTATTCTCGTATGGCTTGCCGATCATCGGCGAGTCAACCAAAGTCCACACTTTGTTCTCATACATGGATCCCATCTAGATTTCATGGCCTCAAGCCATTTTGCGGAATCTAGGCTCATCACGCTCATAGTTCGTAGGTTCATCATGGTCTAGCAACATGACCTCCAGACAGGATTATCGCATACCACTCTGGTGTGGATCTTGCTCTAGTTGACCTATGAGGTTCGGTAGTAACTTGATCTGAAGTTTCATGATCATCATCATTGGTTTCCTCACTAATTGGTGTAGGTGTCACAGGAACCGGTTTCTGTGATGAACTACTTTCCAATAAGGGAGCAGGTATAGTTACCTTATCAAGTTCTACTTTCCTCCCACTCACTTCTTTCGAGAGAAACTCCTTCTTTAGAAAGGATCCATTCTTAGCAACGAATGTCTTGCCTTCGGTTCTGTGATAGAAGGTGTACCCAATAGTTTCCTTTGGGTATCCTATGAAGACACATTTCTCCGATTTGGGTTCGAGCTTATCAGGTTGAATCTTTTTCACATAAGCATCGCAGCCCCAATTTTTAAGAAACGACAACTTTGGTTTCTTAGCAAACCATAGTTCATAAGGTGTCGTCTCAATGGATTTTGATGGTGCCCTATTTAACGTGAATGCAGCCGTCTCTAAAGCAGAACCCCAAAACAATAGCGGTAAATCAGTAAGAGACATCATAGATCGCACCATATCTAGTAAAGTACGATTACGATGTTCGGACACACCATTAAGCTGTGGTGTTCCAGGTGGGCATGAGTTTGTGAAACTATCCACATTGTTTTAATTGAAGGCCAAACTCGTAACTCAAATATTTGCCTCTGCCGATCAGATCGTAGAAACTTTATTTTCTTGTTACGGATGATTTTTCCACTTCACTCGTAAAATTCTTTGGACTTTTCAAATGTTTCAAACTTATGTTTCTTCAAGTAGATATACCCATATCTACTCAAATCATCTGTGAAGGTCAGAAAATAACGATACCCGCCGCGAGCCTCAACACTTATCGGATCGCATACATCAGTATGTATTATTTCCAATAAGTCAGTTGCTCGCTCCATTGTTCCGGAGAACGGAGTCTTAGTCATCTTGCCCATGAGGCATGGTTCGCAAGCATCAAGTGATTCCAAAAGCCCATCAGCATGGAGTTTCTTCATGCGCTTTACACCAATATGACCTAAACGGCAGTGCCACAAATAAGTTGCACTATCATTATTAACTTTGCATCTTTTGGCTTCAATATTATGAATATGTGTATCACTACGATCGAGATTCACAAACCATTTTCATTGGGTGTATACCATAGAAGGTTTTATTCATGTAAACAGAATAACAATTATTCTCTAACTTAAATGAATAACCATATTGCAATAAACATGATCAAATCATATTCATGCTCAACGCAAACACCAAATAACACTTATTTAGGTTCAACACTAATCCCGAAAGTATAGGGAGTGTGCGATGATGATCATATCATTCTTGGAACTACTTCCAACACACATCGTTACTTCACCCTTAACTAGTCTCTGTTCATTCTGCAACTCCCGTTTCAAGTTACTACTCTTAGCAACTGAACTAGTATCAAATACCGAGGGGTTGCTATAAACACTAGTAAAGTACACATCAATAACATGTATATCCAATATACCTTTGTTCACTTTGCCATCCTTCTTATCCGCCAAATACTTGGGGCAGTTCCGCTTCCAGTGACTAGTCCCTTTGCAGTAAAAGCACTTAGTCTCAGGCTTAGGTCCAGACTTGGGCTTCTTCACTTGAGCAGCAACTTGCTTGCCGTTCTTCTTGAAGTTCCCCTTCTTCCCTTTGCCCTTTTCTTGAAACTAGTGGTCTTGTTAACCATCAACACTTGATGTTTTTCTTGATTTCTACCTTCGTCGATTTCAGCATCACGAAGAGCTTGGGAATCGTTTCCGTTATCCCTTGCATATTATAGTTCATCACGAAGTTCTAGTAACTTGGTGATAGTGACTAGAGAATTCTGTCAATCACTATCTTATCTGGAAGATTAACTCCCACTTGATTCAAGTGATTGTAGCACTCAGACATTCTGAGCACATGCTCACTAGCTGAGCTATTCTCCTCCATTTTGTAGGCAAAGTACTTGTCAAAGGTCTCATACCTTTCGACATGGGCATGAGTCTGAAATACTAATTTCAACTCTTGGAACATCTTATATGCTCCGTGGCGTTCAAAACATTTTTGAAGTCCCGGTTCTAAGCCGTAAAGCATGGTGCACTAAACTATCAAGTAGTCATCATACCGAGCTTTGCCAAACGTTCATAACGTCTGCATATGCTCCTGCAATAGGTCCGTCACCTAGCGGTGCATCAAGGACATAATTCTTCTGTGCAGCAATGAGGATAATCCTCAGATCACGGATCCAATCCGCATCATTGCTACTAACATCTTTCAATTTATTTTTCTCTAGGAACATATCAAAAATAAACGGGGAAGCTATGTGCGAGCTATTGATCTACAACATAGATATGCAAATACTATCAGGACTAAGTTCATGATAAATTTAAGTTCAATTAATCATATTACTTAAGAACTCCCACTTAGATAGACATCCCTCTAATCATCTAAGTGATCACGTGATCCAATCAACTAAACCATGTCCGATCATCACGTGAGATGGAGTAGTTTTCAATGGTGAACATCACTATGTTGATCATATCTACTATATGATTCACGCTCGACCTTTCGGTCTCAGTGTTCCGAGGCTATATCTGCATATGCTAGGCTCGTCAAGTTTAACCCGAGTATTCTGCGTGTGCAAAACATGCTTGCACCCGTTGTAGATGAACGTAGAGCTTATCACACCCGATCATCACGTGGTGTCTCGGCATGACGAACTTTGGCAACGGTGCATACTCAGGGAGATCACTTTTATCTTGAAATTTAGTGAGAGATTATCTTCTACCGTCAATCAAAGCAAAATAAGATGCATAAAAGATAAACATCACATGCAATCAATATATGTGATATGATATGGCCATCATCATCTTGTGCTTGTGATCTCCATCTCCGAAGCACCGTCATGATCACCATCGTCACCGGCGTGACACTTTGATCTCCATCGTAGCATCATTGTCGTCTCACCAACTATTGCTTCTACGACTATCGCTACCGCTTAGTGATAAAGTAAAGCAATTACAGGGCGATTGCATTGCATACAATAAAGCGACAACTATATGGCTCCGGCCAGTTGCCGATAACTTGGTTACAAAACATGATCATCTCATACAATAAAATATAGCATCATGTCTTGACCATATCACATCACAACATGCCCTGCAAAAACAAGTTAGACGTCCTCTACTTTGTTGTTGCAAGTTTTACGTGGCTGCTACAAGCTTGAAAAAGAACCGTTCTTACCTACGCATCAAAACCACAATGATAGTTCGTCAAGTTACTGATGTTTTAACCTTCTCAAGGACCGGGCGTAGCCACACTCGGTTCAACTAAAGTTGGAGAAACTGACACCCGCCAGCCACCTGTGTGCAAAGAACGTCGGTAGAACCAGTCTCGCGTAAGCGTACGCGTAATGTCGGTCCGGGCCGCTTCATCCAACAATACCGCCGAACCAAAGTATGACATGCTGGTAAGCAGTATGACTTGTATCGCCCACAACTCACTTGTGTTCTACTTGTGCATATAACATCTACGCATAAAACCAGGCTCTTATACCACTATTGGGGAACGTAGTAATTTCAAAAATTTCCTACGCATACACAGGATCATGGTGATGCATAGCAATGAGAGGGGAGAGTGTAGTCCACATACCCTCGTAGACCGAAAGCAGAAGCGTTAGCACAACACGGATGATGTAGTCGTACATCTTCACGATCCGACCGATCCAAGTACCGAACACACGGCACCTCCGAGTTCAGCACATGTTCAGCTCGATGATGTCCTGTGAACTCCGATCCAGCAGAGCTTCACGGGAGAGTTCCGTCAGCACGACGACATGGTGACGGTGATGATGTTGCTACCAACGCAGGGCTTCGCCTAAGCACCGCTACGATATGATTGAGGTGGAATATGGTGGAGGGGGGCACCGCACACGGCTAAGAGATCAAGAGATCAATTGTGTTGTCTAGAGGTGCCCCCTGCCCTCGTATATAAAGGAGGGAGGGAGAGGCTGGCCCTAGAGGGGCGCGCCAAGTGTGGGGAGTCCTACTAGGACTCCCAAGTCCTAGTAGGATTCCCATTTCCTTTCCAGAGTAGGAGAGAATGAAAGAGGGGGAGAGGGAGAAGGAAAAGGGGGCTGCACCCCTTGTCCAATTCGGACTAGAGGGGGGGTGCGCGCCTCCTTCCTTTTGGCCTCTCTCCTCTATTCCCGTATCTTTCAACTTAGTTTTCTCTAGGAACATATAAAAATAAAACAGGGGAGCTAAACGCGAGCTATTGTTCTACAACATAGATATGCTAATACTACCAGGACTAAGTTCATGATAAGTTAAAGTTCAATTAATCATATTACTTAAGAACTCCCACTTAGATAGACATCCCTCTAATCATCTAAGTGATCACGTGATCCAAATCAACTAAACCATGTCCGATAATCACGTGAGATGGAGTAGTTTTCAATGGTGAACATCACTATGTTCATCATATCTACTATATGATTCACGCTCGACCTTTCGGTCTCAGTGTTCCGAGGCTATATCTGCATATGCTAGGCTCGTCAAGTTTAACCCGAGTATTCTGCGTGTGCAAAACATGCTTGCACCTGTTGTAGATGAACGTAGAGCTTATCACACCCAATCATCACGTGGTGTCTCGGCATGACGAACTTTGGCAACGGTGCATACTCAGGGAGATCACTTTTATCTTGAAATTTAGTGAGAGATTATCTTCTACCGTCAATCAAAGCAAAATAAGATGCATAAAAGATAAACATCACATGCAATCAATATATGTGATATGATATGGCCATCATCATCTTGTGCTTGTGATCTCCATCTCCGAAGCACCGTCATGATCACCATCGTCACCGGCGTGACACTTTGATCTCCATCGTAGCATCATTGTCGTCTCACCAACTATTGCTTCTACGACTATCGCTACCGCTTAGTGATAAAGTAAAGCAATTACAGGGCGATTGCATTGCATACAATAAAGCGACAACTATATGGCTCCGGCCAGTTGCCGATAACTTGGTTACAAAACATGATCATCTCATACAATAAAATATAGCATCATGTCTTGACCATATCACATCACAACATGCCCTGCAAAAACAAGTTAGACGTCCTCTACTTTGTTGTTGCAAGTTTTAC